>NC_058131.1:141257250-141267773 GCF_016433145.1 Gracilinanus agilis | reverse complement strand
AGAGAGAGAGAGAGAGAGAGAGAGAGAGAGAGATACACACTTACTTCACAAATCTTTTCCAAGGAGGGAACAAAGAAGTCATCACACACGATGGCCAAAGCATAGAACATGTACATGGCCTGAAAGAGAAGAGAAAATATTCAGGGGCCAGGGCCATCAAAAAATAGTAACAGCTTCCATTTAATCAGTGCTTGAGTTTGCAGAATGATGTATGTATATTATCTTCTTTCATCCTCAAAATAGCCAGTGAAGTAGGTGCAATTATTATATCCATTTTACAGATTAATCAATCAATTAACAAACATTCATTAAACACCTATTACATGCCAGGAACTGTTCTGGGTTCTGAGGATTCAAATGTTGTTTGTCCTTTGTTTTTAAAGAACTTCAATGATATCATGAAAGAGGTGTTTTGATTTGTGTACGATTTGGATTTGAGTGGTGCACAGTTACACAAAGAAGTCAGCCTGACTCTCTGTTCCAGTCATTGAAGCAAGATGAAAGTCATGACTTTTATTATTGGTCTAGGATACATTGGGTGACCTTGGTATCTTCCATTTCTAACCAAGCTTTAAGGGCTCCACAGAGCCTGCTTCAGCCTCTTTCATGGCTGCTGGAAAAACTTGTTCTCATTGGCCCATTTTGCCAGGGCAAATCTTCATATGCCCGAGATGAGAGACATTCTCCATCATTGATGGGGTTGGGTTAGTCCATCTTTAAGATGGTTTTACCTAACTGTGACCACTGCACATAATATAGTTTCTTGGAGCCACAGGTGAAAGTATTCCAAGACAAGGGACAAAATAGTTGCTACTCTCATAGAACTTAAATTCTAATGAAGGAGATAACAATATGTCCAGGTACATATAAACACATGCAGAATAAATATAGAAATAATAAAACACAAAATAAATATAGAAAAATAGAAATATAATACAAAAAATATAAGATAGTTAGGGAGGGCATTAACGGTTGAGGTGGGATCAGGAAATGCTTCATAGTTCTTTAGTTCTGTCTTAAAAAAAAGTTATTTCTATGAAGCAGAGACAAGGAAAGAGTACAGATCAGGAAACTGAGGACTAGAGAATTTAAATGACTTGCCTAGAATTACACCAGGAGTGGGAATGGGAGGAAGGATTCTTACCAAGATCTTTTTAGCTTTAAGTCCTACAATCTATACATGACAAGTAGGCTACCTAAAGACAACAGTGGAAAAAAAGGGCCCAGGTTTTCAACTTTGGGGAAGACTTTTGGGCAAAAATAATGTTTTTGTTAAAGTAAGTATAATTAAAGCCACTGCAAACAATACAGATTGGTTCAAGAACACATTTGGTTATTGTTAGGTAACAATTTCTCTTAAGGCTCATGAATAACTCCCTTTGACTCTAGACAGTAGTAAAGTAATAATGATGGGATTCCAAAATGAATTTTTGCTTTTAAGATTATAGGAAGTGAGATTTCCCCTATGAAATTCAAACGTGGCAGCTACCACTGATGACTCTTAAAGGTTTCAAGGGACAGGGAAAAAAATCCCACAAAAGTAAATAATTATCTTACCTGTTCCTCTATTATATATAATGCTTGATTTCAAAAAAGTTTGAGGGAGCATAAACAATGATCCTCATGCTTGAAAGTTTGAGGAGGGAACATATTATAACTTATGTGCTTGTCTACAAATTAGTTGGGGCATTGAGGTGGCACAGTGGATAGAACTCTGAGCCTGATAATCAAGAGGGCCTGAGTTCAAATCTGACCCAGACACTTATGAGCTGTGTGGTCCTAGGCAAGTCACTTTACCCTGTTTAGCTCAGTTTCCTCATCTATAAAATGAGATAGAGAAGGAATCAGCAAACCACTCTAGTATCTGTGCAGAAAGGGGTCATGAAGGGTTAGATATGTCTGAAAAGACTAAACAACAAATTAGTTAAATGAATCACAGGTAAGTTAAAAGTACTATGCCTGGGGACAGCTAGGTGGCTCAGTGAGAACCAGACCTATAGACAGGAAGTCCTGGGTTCAAATTTGACCTGAGACACATCCTGAGCAAATCAATTAAACCCCCATTGCCTAGCCCTTACTACTCCTTTGCCTCAGAACCAATACACAGTATTTACTCTAAGACAGAAGGTAAGGGATTTTTTTTAAAAGCGCTGAATTTGAAGGATTCAAATCTTGGCTCTTTTACTTAAAAAGTAATATACCTATCTATAATTGCCCAGAGAGGGATACAAGAATACTTATATACCTGTCGTAAACTGCATTCTAATTACCCTCCCATGTGTAAAAGAAAGAAGTACACTGAAATGTGACTCCATTACAGCGAGCAAATAACTTCCCTTTTTGGACTTTGTTTAATGAACTGCCCTGTCCAGTCACCAGAGTTCACCACTTTGTAGTCATCTTTATCTTTTCCATCTCTTTCCTCTAATCAATTGCCAAATTCTGTCACTTCTACTTTCCCAACATCTCTTACCACCTTCTCCTTCTTTCTACTCATTGAGCCTCAAAGCTAGATCAGAACCGTATCTACCTCCTCCCAGAACTACTGCACTAATTTTTAATTGGTCTCCTTACTTCCAGTGTCATGCCATTATTCATATGGCTACCAGATGAATATTCCTAAAACACACTTCTAGTCTTGTCACTGCCCTGCTCAGTAGCTCCCTATTGCCTCTAGGCTAAAATGCAAAATCTTGAGCCTGGCATTAGAATTCTGTACAGTGTGGCTTCCAGCTATCTTTTAGGTTACTCTGTTTCATAAACTGTGTTTCATCCAGCCTAGCCTGGCCCAGTAGTTGTCACCTATCTCGTGCCTTTTATAGGATCTCTCTCTCTCCTCTTTCCTCCCCAATCCCCAGGTCTGTAAGGCACTTCTTTTCTTTTGTCTCTTAGAGTCTTTAGCATTCTTCCCAGCATAGCTCTGTAACTACCTCCTACTTGAGACATTTCCCAGTGACCCCAGTTATGAATATTCTATCCCTCCAGAAGCTTTTTTGGTAAGGATATTGCTTTTTACTTACTTAATAGCATATATCTTAAATACTGTTAATAGAATGTATGTTCCCTGAGGGTAGGTATTCCTTTTTTTGTTTTGTTTGTTTGTTTGTTTTGGTCTTTGAATTTTTTGCACAAGCACATAAGCACATTTAAGGAAAACAGAAAGGGCTTCACAAATGTTTGTTGGAATGAGTTAAATTGAACTGGAAATTAGAGACTATATTGGAATTAGATTGACAATGGGTATTTATGCTTATTTTTTGGAAACCAAGTTGCTATAGGTCTGAAGCATGCTTAGGACTCTTTTTTTCTTCTTTCACTCTAATCTTCAGGCTTAGAATGTGAGTGCTTCTTTACTGATTCCTTGGTGATATGAATCAGCTCTTCTTATGATCTGTACTCCATGACTATGGAGTTGAGCAAATTCGATGATACTAACATTTCATATTTCTATAATGCTTTTAGATTTGCAAAATTGCTTTATATATCTTCTTTTATTCCATCTTCAATAATAACCTTGTTAGGTGAGCACTATCATTATCATCGCCATGTTACAAATGAGGAAATGGAGGCTTAAGGCTAAGTGACTTGCCCAAGGTCACATAGCTAGGAAGCATCTGAAACCAGATTTAAAGCCAGGTTTTCTAGATTTCAACTCCAGGACACTCTATACTAGGCTATGCTGCCTTTTTGTTTCTCTCTAGGCTTGTCCCTAAAAAGAGCACAGAAAGGGTTTTTATTTTTTTAGGATTTTAAAGGTTTTTATTTCTAAAAGTAATAAGGAGACCTATGAAGGCATTAAATGATACACATTTCATGAATATATAAATATATATGTATAGGTGTATACACACACACATATATATGCATATATATGCACAAATCTTTAACAATTAATTTTGGTTCTTCATGCAAATGCTATGGAACTAGGCCTTATTCTTTCTTAGTTCCTTCTCTCTGGGCCTGACTGAATCCCTCTTTCTCAATCTTGTCCTCTGAGTCACTTGGCCAAATCCTGTTTGGGCTTGATACTAGATTTAAGCTCAAGTCTTCAGGCTGAGGTAGATTTGATTTTTAACAAGGATTCTTGATGTCTCAGTGTTTCTAGAATGTTTTTCTCTAACCAAGATACAGGTGTGGAAGCCTCAGGCTTCTCGCCAGTCTGTCATCACTTAAAGAGTGTTCCCTTGGGTTTTAGGCCTAAAGGTACCTTGCGGTTACCCTTGTTTTCAATGGTTACTGGCCTATTGAAATCCTGTCCATGCCCCCAGCTCCAACCATGAGTAAGAAAGATTCTTCCTTGTCTGGACTCCAATTATTCTCACCTTCAGATCTCAAGTCCCTGGTGTTTGGAAACTTCTTTTTCTCCTTCTTCCTCCTTGTTTCTATCATTCTCTTCCCCTCTCCTCCTTCCCTTCCTTTCTTCCTTCTCTTTCTCTGCATCAATCCTTTGCCCTGATTGATTTACTGGAAGCCAATTTGATGGCTGACACTTACAAATAGTTCTGTCCCTCGTGAAGCTGGATTTAGTTGCTGCCTAGATCAGCATCTGACCCTTTACTTTATGGAGTCCATATGGTCTAGAAACACAAAGCCCAAGCTATCTTGTCCCTTTTCTTGAGCTTGGCATTCTCTGTGGCTCCTTGAATGGAGTCTTCCAATCAACCAGCAATCTTTTATGAAGCACCTAATGTGTTCACTATTCCAAGTATTTAGAATGCAAAAACAAAAATGAAAGAGTTCCTGCATTCAAGAAATTTGCCTTCCCTTGGGGGAGACAATATGTATATATGAGATATATAGTAAATATAATTAGGTATAATTATATATTTATATCATATACATATATGCACATATAGTAGAATTTATATATGCATAAAATTATTAATGAGAGAGGGCATAAGCAGCCCAGAAATGAATCAGGAATAGTTTCAGGTATTGCAATTGAGCAGAATTTATAACGAAATGGGACTGTTTTCCAAACTGCTTTAAAACTCCAACCCTCTGAGTTCCTACCATGCTATTAAAAAGTCTTCATCCTGGATGCGTAATCCTCCTTTATACTACTTCTCAAATTGGAAGTACCATCTGCCCCTGAAACCTCTCCCTCTGAATGTTTGGTTCCTCTAAGAACGTCCATGTTAAGGAGCAAGCTTAGACCACATTTCCATTTCAAGGATTCTAAGAGCATTGTTAGAAAGGAGATGATAGAATCTGATCACCTCCATTCACTTCTCCATCTGTTTTCATTCACTTGTCCTCAGATACCTTTTATACCCCTGCAGGCCAATGGTTTTCCAGAATCCAGTTTTACAATAGGAAAATACCTTAACCATATGGCAAATTAAACAGTGACAATGATTATTCTTGATATTAAGGGTGAGGCTGTGATAACAATAGATTGTAAAGGTGATAACTGCTGTTATTGGTTTTAAAAAATATTCTTCTGATATTCCAAGAATTTCTAAAAATAGTAATTATTAAATACAAAATATTAGGTTTTGATGATAATTCTTATTAATTGAATATAGATTTATATGATTGTTATTGGTAAGTAACATAAGCCTTGTCTCTTCTGACACCCAGGATGATTTTTAAACCTACTACAATGTCCCATTTCCTGATTACATGTGAAGGCATGTGCCCTTGCCCCTTGAAATAAGAGTGCCTCTTCCCTTGACTCAGACAAGTTGTTATTTTGTGCCACTTTCAATGTATTTGTTTTGAGCACTTAATATGTGTAAGACCCTGAAGGAGAGAGAAAGTCAAGTCAATAAGCATTTATTAAGTACTTATTATGTGCCAACCACACTGTTAGGGTCTATGAATACAAGTAAGCAGAAAGAAAGACAATCACTGCACTCAAGGAAGTTTACATTCTGATGGTGAAAATAACACAGAAAGGGGAGATGAAAAGGGACAGGTAGAGAGATTAGGGTACTCAGTTCAGAGTGGTAGAGGAAGTCCTGTAGCAATTCAGTGATGCCTAAAAAAGAATGAAGACACAAGTGGCTTGGACTTGCTCTTTAAAAAAAGTTCTGGGAGGAACCAGCAAATCAGAGGGAGAGGTACTTCCAATATGAGAAGTAGTCTAGTAGGGGATTAAGCTTCCTAAATAAGGAATTTTTAATCACATGGTAGCCAAAGTCCTGTGGAAAGTTAGAAATGCAACCTGGAGAGGAAAGATTTGCTCACAGACTTATTCAAGCCTTAGAGTTAGCAGGGAGATGGAGAAAATGTCATTATGAACAAGAGCTCTCCACTTGATGATGTGATTTAGATCTGGAAGGGACCTTGGGAATTACCCATTCCAATGACCCATTCTCTTCTCCATTTTGCAGATAAAAAAACTGAAACCCAGAAAATCCATTCCCCCATGGTAACATAAAGAATAAGATCTCTGTCATCATGTAACAGTATTTTCTAAGAGGGCAGCCAAGTACTTGGTCCAAGAAACTATAAAAATAAGGTAGAATGTTAAAGTGAAATAAGATAGGTATAAGAAATCCTATGTGCTCAGACTAGTTTCTGTTTATGGATCCTAGAAGGCTTCATGAACCAAGCTTTGAAAGATAGGTAGAAAAACAGACAGGTAAACCTATGGAGGAAGTTCATTTTAGGGTAAGAGAACAGTGTAAACAAAGGAACAGCAAAGTATATCTGAAGTTGTAAGCAGTGAGAGACACTTAAATTGTGTTATAGTTATTTCTGTTCACTTTCACTACTAGATGTTTTCCACCATGAGAGAAGAGACCATGAATTCATCCTTACAGCTTCCTTATTAGCAGTAAGAACACCACTCTCCTTGGGTTCCCTAGGCTTGGAAGATCAATGTCATACTTAAATGCTCTCTTACACTCACCCACATCTCTTCTGTTGCTAAATCTAGTTTTTACCTTCAAGAGAGTCTTTGATGTAATTTATCTCTCCATTCACACACCCTCACCCCTTTGCTGGCTCTCATCACCTTTCTTCTTTCCTCCCCATCCCCTCTTCTCCTTTCCATTGTAATAGACTTCTAATTGAACTCCATGCCTCAAGTAGCTTCCTGCTCAAATCAATCCTCCTCATAGCTGCCAAAGTGATTTTCTTTCAATTCAGGTCTGACCATATCATCTCCCTACTCAACAAACTCTAGCTCTCTCCACCACCTCTTTGGCTTTTACACCACAACTTGGCCCCTTCCTACCTTTCTAGTCTTCTTACATCTTACTTCCGTTTATTGTATAATTATGATCCCACAGCATTCATAAGCCTTCTTACTGTTCCTCACACATGACAATCTATCTCCTGAATCTTTGTTTTGACACCTAGTTATCTCCTGTACCTGTTATGTTCTTTCTCCTTCTCTCCAACTCTTAGCTTCATTAGCTTCCTTCAAATCTCAGCTCAAATTCTCCCTTCTTCTGGAAGCCTTTCCCATTTCCCAATCCCCTTTCTACCAATTACCTTCCATTTTCAATATTTTCAAATATTGAATATATATTTTTAAATATATGCATTTATATACCTATTGGGATGTTTTATAAGCTATTGGAATCCGGGCTCCTTGAGGGCAGAAACTGTGTTTTTGACTTTCTAAGCCTCTGAGCTTAGTATGGTATTTGCTTAATAAATGCTTATTGACATTGATACCCCTAATTTGGCACTTAACACTTTTGCTTATTTTTAGTTTTTTTTTAAGTATCAACATCTTATCTCTACAAATAGACTGCCTGTTCTAAGTTATACCTTATGTTTCTGGCTATCTTTTACTTGCCTGCTACATAGTAAACATTGAAGGAACAGCTGTTGATTTGTAGATTCATTTATATGGAAATACAGAAAGAGTCTTTGGCTTCAATGCTCTGAGATGGCCCTTGTAGAATCTCCTTCCACTATAGAGGTCTCTACCCAGTGAGGACATGGAGTTTAAGAAGGTTGTCTGAAGTTCAGAGATTAAATGACTTGTTCATGATCACAGGGTTTGTAAATGTCAAAAGTGGAAGTTTAACAGAAAGAGCGATGAATTTGGAGTGAGGAGAAACGTGGGTTCCAACACCACCTTTGAGGTTTATTTGCTGTTGGGTGAGAAAAGGATAGTCACTTAACTTCTCCAGGTGTCAGTATCCTCATCTGTAAAACAGAGATGATACTTGTAATATTTACTAAGCAGGGTTGTGGCGAGGATCCCCAAAGAGTTATAAAACTGTTTACATTTTGACCCAGCAATGTCACTTTAGGTTTATTTCCTAAGGTGATCAGGGAAGAAGGAAAATAATCAATAAGTCCTAAAATATTTATAGCAGCCTCTCTATGGTGGCAAAGAGCTGGAAACTGAGGGGATGTCTATCAGTTGGGGAGTGGCTAAACAAGTAGTTGCATATAATTGTGATGGAATACTACTTCGCCATAAGAAATGCTGAACAGGTTAATTGAAAAAGAAACCATGGAAAGATCTACATGAAGTCATGAAGAGTGGAATGAGTAGAACCAAAAGAACATTGTATACAACAGAAATACTCTTTGAAGAATAGCTTGTGTATGTCCACCTCCAGAGAAAGAAATGATAAACAGAAACAAGCAAGACATAATTTTATATGTACATATATCTTTTTGCTAAATGATGTCTTCTCTAATGGGGAGAGGGAAAGGAGCAAGGAAGGAAGTTACTTGGGTATTTTAATGTAACAAATAAATGAATAAATTTAAATGAAAAATGAGAATGCATGTGGACCAGCTTTCAAATCACAAAACATATATTCATGCTAGCTCCTCTTTTTGCTGTTATTGTTATGACTGATTTTAAGTCCACTTTCCTATTTACTCTTCCACAGTGCCTTAGAGCTATCTTCTCATAGACAGAAATCTTGATTTTATTTTTTAAAGCTATTTTTGAAAAGGCTATCGTTGAATATGGTGGAAATATACCTCATTACTCTACAACATGACATTTCGGAATGTATTTTCTCAAATTGTCATTGATTCAACTGTCATTTTCCCACAGTGCTCAGTTAATTCAATGGTATGTTATCTTTATTACTGCTATATATTTTTGAAGAGCATATGCATTTGGCTATGGGGCTATGCAAATTTACATTTGTAGCACTGGCCAAACTCCAAGTTATCTGGTCATGATCAGTATCCAAATCTCAATGAGACATTTAGCCAGGGAACATTCTCTGTAAATCAGCTCTTGGAAAGCATTCTCCCAATATTGTGTATTGATCTCATTCCTGTCAAGCAGATAAATCTGAAAAATCAAATACCCTGGTTTAGGTTGTAAAAAAAAGAAATCAATATGTTGGGATCTCAAGACTACCCAAGTTAATTGTTGTCACCATTAGTCAAGGACTTTTTCATTGTATTTGAGAGAGCTGGCTTAGGGCAAGAAGAGACTCAGTGGTTCCCAAACTTTTTTGGCCTACCGCCCCCTTTCCAGAAAAAAAATATTACTTAACTCCCTGGAAATTAATTTTTAAAAAAATTTTAATAGTAATTAATAGGAAAGATAAATGCACCTGTGGCCATCACTGCCTTCCTGGATTGCTGCAGCACCCACCAGGGGGCGGTAGCACCCACTTTGGGAATCACTGCTCTAGACCTATACAATGGAAATAGAGCCCAAATGAGACCCAACCACACTATGCCACATGGGGATAAGCATTAGGTTATAAGCAAACACTACATAGCTTTTATGGCTTATTTATTGGCCCACAACCTCTTCTATCATACCCATTTTTATTTAGCAAAATGTTTATGGTTCTGCCTGAATTAATTATGAAAATCCTCATTCTAGTAGAAACCTTTCAATTTGATGACTCATGTTTTTGAGGGGAAGAAATAAATAAATAAATATTTGCCATTACTTTCCCTTTCTCCTCAGAAAATAACGGTGCAAGTATACCAACAAGCCTGCCTGAGACAGCTGTCCTGAGCAGCAATGGCTGAATATAAACTGCAGGAATGCTTCAAACAATATGATATTTTTAGTTTGGTCTGACTAGTCCGATGCTGCCAAAGGGGTGTATAATGTACAAAACACATTCTAAAATCCCAGCCATACCCTGGTCTCCTCTTTGATGCCCCCCTCCAAAATTCTTGCAGGCCCTTTAATATTCTGTATTCTTACCAAGAACCTCTTTAATATATTGCCTTCTTCAAATTCAAAGTGGAGAGATATTGCTCTAAAGTTCGAAGTCATTCACATTTTTGGGGCCACCTGTCATAGCATTTGAGAGCATTATTTATTATTTTCTATTTTACGAGGTGCAAACAAAATATAAGACAGGTCTGAACTTTCAAAAATGCTTAAGCAAGCCCAGTGCCCTGAGGCAACACATAGGTGAAGTGAGGCAGACTAGATTCTGGGCCTCTGGATGTCAGGTCACAGCATTCAGAGCAAACAAAGGACTGACATGTGGAGAAAGCAATGCTTACTTACTATGTATTTTAGGAAGAAAGAAAGGGTATCTTCTCTCTCTCTCTTTTTTTTCAAACATTTATTAATATTCATTTTTAACATGGTTACATGATTCATGCTCCTA
>NC_058131.1:141214282-141252736 GCF_016433145.1 Gracilinanus agilis | reverse complement strand
CCATATTAACCCGCCTTCCTCTCTTCTCTCTCTCTTTATCTAATCTATCCTTCAAGTTGCAGTTCAGTAGAGGTAGTGTGGGATGATGGGAGGGGCACAAGGGAAGGTACTGGATTTGCAGTCAGTGAACCTGGGTTCAAATCCTGATAGTGCCACTTATGAACTATTTGATCTTTGGCTAGATAAGTAAGCTTTCAGGGCCTTATTTTGAGGTTCCTTCTGATTCTAAATTTCTGTTCCTGCCATACTCTAGTGGTTTCTAATCACCTGCAGAATCAAATAAAAATGCTCCGTTTAGCTTTTAACTTTCATAATCTATCGCCATCCCTGCCACTTCTCTCCTCCTCCACCAAAGACCCCAGCCTTCTTATACCTTACCCACCACCATATACTCTCTAATCCAGGGATAATTGGATCTAGTGAATATCTTCCTGGATATTCCTTGAAGACGCTAACTCTTGGCTTTTGCCATTTTCACTAATTGTCCCCATGTCTCCTCCATTCTGCCTCTTGGCTTCCATAGCTTTCTTCCCAGTTAGAATCTCATATTTTACAGAAAACCTTTCTTGCTATTAGTTTCTTTCTTCTTAATTAGTTCCTATTTTTTCCTGATATAGTTTGTTTGTGCATTTGTTTGCTTGTTGTCTTCCCCATTAGATGGTAAGCATCTTGGAGGCAGGAATTGTCTTTTGCCTCTTTTTGCATTCCTAGTGCTTAACCCAGCACATACAGGTGCTTAATATATGTTTTTATTGATCTATACAATTTCATCTTCTCTGCAATGTCTTTTCTGATCATTATACAGGGACCTTTCTTTATTCTCAAAATCTAATGAGGTTATGTGGTAAACTGTTATGTCTCAAAAAGTCTGATTTAAATTCTCAGTGCTACCACTTACTATCTGTGTGAGTTTTCTCTTAGACTTTCTGTGTCTCACTTTCTTCCTTTCTAAAAATTACAGGATTAGGCTAACTGATATGTTAAGTTGCTTCTTGGTATCAATCTATGAGCATTATAGCATTCATTGGCTGCACTGTTGTTGATTGCATGGTTACATATTGTCAGTCTCACAAGGTTATTGTGAGAAATAAGAAACCATATTCTAAAGCACCTGCAAACTATTATGAAAATGTAATTATTATTATCTATTACTATAGTCTGTTAGCACATATGCCATAAGATTTAGAAGTGGGGAAGACCTTAGATATCCAGCACTATAACTCTCCCTATTTCATGTTAGAGGAAAATAAAGACCTGAAAAGTTCAGTTATAGACAATAAACTGCAAGTCTCAGAAGTAGGACCCAGTCATTTTTGTCTGTCTTGTCTCAAACCACTCTGATCTATTTTCTATTCAGTTAAAAATGTTTTTCCTAAAGTTCAAGTATGACCATGCCACTGTTCTGCTTAATAAATCCTAATAGTTTCCTAGGATTGCTTCTAGGACCATAGAATCATGGAATTAAAGGGAAAGAGAACCTTAGGAGCCATCTAATTAAACCCCCTAATTTTAAAAAAGAGTTGAGGAAACTAAGGTAATGATAGAAAAAGTGATTTAGCCAAGATCACACAGGTAAGAAGTATAAGGCAGGATTTGACTTCCTTCCATATAAACTTTACTCTTATCTCTTTTATCAAGCCATCCTTAGCCATCTCAAAGTTTCTTTCCTCTTAATCTCTCAGTCAGACTTGGTGAGGCAATGTGTATTGAGTCAGTGGAGGGAGGTAGATCCAAGATGGCGAGAAAATACACAGACCCTCTTGATCTCTACCAAATCACCTTTTGAATAATTTTGATATAATGCCTCAAAATTAATTCAAGAGTAGCAGAACCAAAAGAATTTGAAACACTTTTTAAGTCTAAAACAACCTATAAGACCGAGATGAAAGATGTATTGCATCGAGGTTGAAATGGAGCACAAACCAGCATGCCAAAGCAGGCCCCACTTCAACAAGCTAGCACAAGTCTTGAGGGTGGCTGAATCAGTAGCAAAGTCTTCTGGTACTCTCAGCCACAGATTGTAAGGGGATCAGACAACCGGTGAGAAGGAGATTACCAAAGTTCCTTTGCTGTCTCCAAATGCAGGACTCTGTCATTTTGCCAATGCAGATCTAGGTCATAGTCCTGGGTTGTGGTCCAAGGTCAGAAATGAGTAATGGCACAATAGCACTTGTGGTCACAAAAGGGCAAGAGACCCTAGTCGCAGTTCAAAGGCACAAAAGAGTGTTTGTGATTGCTCATAAACAAGAGCATAGGCTGGGAGAGTTCTAAACACACCTCTCCTTAGACCATACCACTTTGGAAGAACTGAAAACTTAGAGCTCCCCAGGTTAGCTATGAGGACACCTGGACAAAGAATTTGAAGTTTTGAATAGTGCTCCTTTCACCACAGGAAAGGAGTCCACCTGTAACAGTTTTTTGAGTTAAAAGATAAGAAAAAAATTAAAAAATGAGCAAATTAAAAAGGAGACAATATAGGCAGTTATTTTATTAACAGAAAAGATCAAAATACAAACCCATAAAAAGATAAAAAAGTCAACACTATTACATCCAAAGCTTCCAAAAAAATGAATTGGTTTCAAGCCCCCCAAAAGAGTTAATATAGAAGCTCAAAAAAGGTTTTTAAACATCAAAGAAGAGAGGTAGAAGAAAAATTAAGAAAAGAAATAAGAGTGATGTAGGAAAATAATGAAAAAAGAGTCAACACTTTGGTAAAGGAGACACAAAAATACTGAAGAAAATAATACCTTAAAAAACAGAATAAACCATTTGGTAAAGGGGGCACAAAACCCACTGAAGAGAAGAAATCTTTAAAAATCAGAATTGACCAAATTAAAAAAGATATGCAAAAATTTACTGAAGAGAACTCCTTAAAAAAGGTAGAATTGGCCATATGAGAAAAAAGGTAAAGAAATTTACTGAGGAAAAACTTCTTAAAAACTAGAATTGGTCAAATGGAAAAAGAGGTACACAAGCTCACTGTAGAAAATAATTTGTTAAAAATTAGAATTGGGCAAGTGGAAGCTAATAACTCCATGAGACATCAAGAAATAATCAAGTGAAGTTAAAAAAACTGTGAAAATGTGAAATATCTCATTGGAAAAATAATTGATCTGGCAAATAGATTCAAGGGAGATAATCTAAGAATTGTTTGACAGAACCATGATATAAAAAGATCCTAGACATCCTCTTTCAAGAAATTATCAAGGAAAAATGCCTTGATATTCTAAAACCAGAGGGTAAAAGAGAAACAGAAAGAATTCAAGGAGAAAATATTGAAAACAGCCTAAAAGAAACAATTAAAATATCATGGAGCTCACAGTCAGGATAGCACAAGATTTAGTAGCTTCTACATTAAAGGATTGGAGGACCTGGAATATGATATTGCAGAGGGCAAAGGAGGTAGTATTTCAACCAAGAATCGTTTACCCAGTAAAACTAAGCATAATCTTTAGGGGAAAGATAGGCATTCAAGAAATAGACAACTTTCAAATATTCCTGATGAAAAGACTAGACCTAAATGGAAAATTTGCCTCAAATACAGGATTTAAAATACATAAAGAGGTAAACAGGAAAGAGAAATAAAAAGACTTTAAATAAGATTAACTTTTTTACATCCCTACATGGGAAAATGATTCTTGTAAGTGCTAAAAATTTTATCATTATTATAGCAGTTAGGAATATACATATAGGAGAAGCTAAAAGTCTTCCCAATAAGATCAGGAGTGAAACAGGATGCCCATTGTCATCAATATTATTTAACATAGTATTAGAAATGTTAGCAGTAGCAATAAGAGAAGAAAATGAAAGGAATCAGAATGGGCAAAGAGGTAATACAACTATATTTGCTGATGACATGATGGTAAATGTAGAAAATCCCAGAAAATCAACTAAAAAGTTAATTGAAACTCCAGATAATTTTAGCAAAGCAGCAGGATATAAAATCAATCCACATAAATCATCAGCATTTTTATATATTACTGAAAAAATTCTGCATGGAGATATAAACAGATACTTCATTTAAAATAACCAGGGATAGGATAAAATACCTTGGTGTACATCTGTCAAATCAAACCCAAGAACTACATGAACATAGTGATAAAACACTTTTCATACAAATAAAGTCAGATAAAAATGATTTTAGAAATATTAAGTTTTCACAGATGGGCAGAGTCAATATAATGGAAATGACAATCCTACTTAAAGTAGTCTATTTATTCAATGTCATCTCAATTAAATTACCAAGAAATTATTTTATGAAGTTAGAATAAATAATAAAATTAATCTGGAAGAATAAAAGATCAAGAATATCAGAGAAATTAATGAAAACTATAAAGGGAGTTAGTATCAAATGTTAATATGTGTTATAAAGCAGTACTTATCAAAACTATCTGGTACTGACCAAAAAACCCCAAAAAACAGAAAGGCAGTCCAATGGAACAGAGCAGACAAATAACAAACAGCAGGAAAAGATTATAGTAATATGGTATTTGATAAAAGTATAGATCCAAGATTTTGAGATAACAAATCACTGTTTGGAAAAAATTGCTGGGATACCTGAATACTAGTTATGTAGAAACTAGGTATAGACCAATATCTTACACTATTCACTAAAACAAGACCAAAATGGATACATGACCTAGACATAAAAGATGCCATAATTAATTTAGAGGAACAGGGAATGTACTACCTAACAGATTTATGGGTAGGAGAGAAATTTATAAGTCAAGAAGAGCTGGAGAGCATTGTGAATAATTTTGAATATATTAAATTGAAAAGTTTTTGTACAAATAAATTAAAAGCAGAAAACTGAGGGAAAAATTTTTATACACAGCCCCTCAGGGGGCTCATATCTAAAATATGTAGTAGATTCTGTCAAATTTATAAGAATAAGAGTCATCTCCCAATTGATAAATGGGCAAAAGTTATGAATAAACAATTTTCAGATGAAGAAATCAAAGCCATATGTAGTTATTTGAAAAAATACATCAATTCACTACTGCTTAAAGAAATATAAACCAAAACGACTCTGAGATATCACCCCATAATCATTACACTGGCTAAAATGACAAAAGGGCAAAATGGCAAATGTTGAAAGGGATGTTGAAGAATGGGGACATAATGCTTGGACTGTTGGAGCTTGAACTGATTCCGCTATTTTGGAGAGCAATTTGGAATTATACCCAAAGAGTTATAAAAATTAGACTCAGAAATACTATCACTGGGTCTCTTTCCTAAGGAGATTAGGAAAAGAAGAAAAGAACCTATATGTTTCAAAGTATTTAAAGTAGTTCTCTTTGTGGTGGCAAAGAATTGAAAACTTAGGGGAAGCCCATCAATTGGGGAATGGCTAAACAAATTGTGGTATATACTTTTTTTACATTATTTCATTTATTTTTTAAGAATATTTTCCGATGGTTGCATGATTCATTTTCTTTCCCTCCCTTTTTCCCTCTCCCCTCCCAGAGCTGACAAGTAATTCCACTGGTTTATACATGTCTTATTACATAAAACTTATTTCTATATTATTCATATTTGTAATAGAGTAATCTTTCACAAGCCAGAATCCCAAATCATATACCCATATGACCAAGTGATAAATCATATATTTTCTTCTGCATTTCTCCTCCCCTACTTCTTTCTCTAGATATGGATAGCATTCTTTCTCATAAATTCCATGGGATTGTTCTTGATCACTGCATTGCTATTAGTAGCAGAGTCTAATACATTTGATCTTCCCACAGTGTTTCAGTCATTATGTATAATGTTCTGGTTCTGCCCATTTCACTCTGCATCAGTTCATGGAGGTCTTTCTAGTTCACACAGAAATTAAGCAGTTCATCATTTCTTATAGCACAATAGTATTCCATCATCATCGTATGTGTTATATAATTTTGATGTAATACTACTACACCATAAGAAATGATGAACAAACTGATTTAAAAAAAAACAATTGGAAAGAACTATATGAGATATTGAACAGAGAAATGAGTAAAGCCAGGAGAACATTATACCTAACCACAGAACTAGTGGTAGAAGAATAAACTGAGAATGTTATCTCTAGAAAGTCAACAGAAAGATAAAACATGAAAGAATTAATTTATATGAACATGTTGTCCTCCATGATGATAAACTATGTGATGTAGGGAGGGTGAGGATAGGTTGGGCCACTAGGGGATGGGATCTGTTAGGTAGATATGAAAAAAAGTAAGTTAAACACATAGGAGATTTGAGGTTTCACTTGAATAATATCTTATTTTTATTAATATATGGGAAATGCTTTTTTTGTTTGGATTTGTAAACATTTGAAATAATAAAAATAAAATTAAAAAAGAACAGGTTGATTATAGACTAAAAAAATAAGGAGTATATATATATATATATTTATACATATATATATATATATATATATGTAGACAGAGGGCAAAGGTGTGAGTTGAATATGATGGGATCCTGTCTAAAAAAATAAAATTAATCAATGAGACAGAAATGCATTGAGAAAAGAGGGCAATTTGGGGGATGTGGTGGTCAGAAGCTAAACGCTTTTGTGGATGGGCAAAATTAAAGGAGAGAGAGAAAAGGATAAATGGGGAAAATAGTAGAGAAAATAATACACAGTAATCATAATGGTGAAAAAAACTTCTTTATTAGTCTAATAAATGCCTCATTTCTCAAATACATAGAGAAATGAGATAGGTGTGTATGAATACAAAGCATTCCCTAATTGATAAATGGTCAAAAGATATGAGAAGGCAGTACTCAAAGTAATTAATGTTGTCTATAGTCATGTGAAAAAATGTTCCAAATCACTATTACTTAGAGAAATGCAAATTAAAACAACTCCGAGGTATTACCTTATACCTATCAGATTGGTTATTATGACGGGAAAAGAAAATGACAACATTTGGAAGGGATGTGGGAAAATTGAGACACTAATGCACTGTTGGGGAAGTTGTGAATGGATTCAACCATTCTGGAGAGCAATTTGGATCTGTGCTCAAAGCGTTATAAAACAGTACATATCATTTGATCCAGAAATACTATTGCTAGGTTTGTATACCAAAGAGAAAAAAAATCAAAAAGGAAATGTACTATATGCACAAAAATATTCAAAGTAGCTCTTTTTTGGAAAGTAAAGGGATACTCATCAATTGGGGAATGGCTGAATAAATTACACTAGAGGATTGTAATGGAATACTATTGTGCTATAAGAAATGATGAGCAGGAAGAACTCAGAAAAACCCGGAAAGTTTTATGTGAATTGAAGCAGAGTGAAGTAAGTGGAACCAGGAGAACATTGTACACAATGAGAGCAATATTGTATAATGAACGACTATGATTAACTTAGCTATTCTCAGCAATACAATGATCCAAAACAATCCCAGAGGACTCATGATAAAAAAATGCCATCTGTTTCCACAGAAAGAACTAATGGAGTCTGAATCCAGACCAAAATAAATGGTTTTCACTTTCTTAATCTTTTTTTGTTCGAGTTTCCTTCCACAAAAGGATTAATAAGGGACATATTTTACATTATTGCACATGTAAAATCTATATCAGATTGCTTACTGTCTCAACATGGAGATGGAGGAAAGGAGAAGAGGAGATTAGAGACTCAAAATTTATTAAAAATTGGAAATTGTTCTTACATGTAATAGGAAAAGAGAGAGAGAGAGAGACAGACAGACAGACAGACACACACACACACACACACACACAGAGACAACAATTGACCTGCATTTAAATTCCAGGATGTGTAGGAATTCTACTCATCCTTTCTGTATATAACTTTAAAATCCAAAATCCCCTTTCCTGGCCACTACCCTCCCATATGTGTTGTCTTTTCCAGTAGAATATAAATCCTTTGAAAGGAAAAACTGTCTTTCCTTTTAGATGTTTAGCTCAGTACTATGCACATGGGAGTCACGTGGTTTTTCTTTCATTCATTTCTGAACTACACTACAACACCTTGGTGGACAAGGACTGTGTCTTACAATAATATTGAACACTTACATAGTGCATTAAGGAAGGGGCTATTATTATCTTCATTTTGCAGATGAGGGAACTGATGCTGAGATGAAAAGCCATGCACAGGGTGCCCTAGCTAGAATCTGAAGCAGGACTCATACTTAAGTTTTCCTCACACCAAGTTCAATATGCTATTATGCTTGCTACCTATGGGTATCTCTACAGTATCTAGCCCAGGGTCTTATATGTTATAGGTAGTCAGTATTTACCGATAGAAACTCTATTAGATTAGCCTTCAAGGAATAGCTAATGAAATAGATAGATAGCAGTGGATCTCAGACCCAGGTTCTGTCTCAGCTATCGCCAACCAAATAGAGCTTATGGAAGTAATAGGAAGCAACAGTTTCCTCCTCTGTAAATTGAAGAGGTTGGATTAGATTGAGGGACTTAGCCTGGATCTATGGATATTATTTAAATCAATCAATCAATAAACATTTATTAAGGCCTTCTATGTGCCAGGCACTGTGTTAACTACTAGAGATACAAAAAGAAGCAAATGACAGTCCTTGCCCTCAAAGAACTTACACTGGAACACAGGAAAGAACATTAAAACAAACATATATAAAACAACCTATATATAGGATAAAGAGGAAATAAGTAACAGAGGGGAAGCACTGGAATAAAGAAGGATTAGGGAAGGCTTCCTATTGAAGGTGGGGTTCTAGTTGGGGCTTTAAAGAAGCCAGAAATGTCAACAGTCAGAGCAGAAGAGGGAGTGCATTCCAGTAGCATAGGGAACAGTCCGAAAGAATGCCTGCAGCTGAGAGATGGACAGTAGAACAGCCAAGAGGTCAGTGTCATTGGATTAAGAGTAGGTACTAAAGAGAAAGGCATAAGAAGACTGGAAAGACGAGGGGGCTGAGTTATGAAGAACTCTGAATACCAAATACAGCATTTGCTTTTGGAAACAATAGGAGGCTCGGATGGGGGGAAAATAACATCATCATTTTCACTCTTCTACCTAAAATTTAGCATTTCATTCAATTATTCATTTTAAAAAATAAATTATTATTCTGTAAAGATATTCACAGGCATCACCAAACTGCCCAAAGGGTCCATGACAAAAAAGGAAAAGGTTAAAAAGCTAGAGGACCTCTGAGATCTCTCCCAGCTTGAGCAGCCTCCAATTCTATGACTCCTTATGTTTTGAAGTCATCCTTTATGCAAAAAAAAGAATAAATGAATTCAAATGAGAATACTTCATCACTTCTCCATAAAGTAGCCAGGGCAAGCTCCTACCAGGCTGAAAGTAGGCACCCATGACAGTCTGCTCCTCCTCCTTTCTCTCTGCTAAAACTTGACAAAAAAAAGTTCAGGGTACTAGCTAACTCCCTAGTTTCTTTCTGAGATATCTTAACCTTGTGGTTTGAAATGTTGTGTGGCATGGTAGTCCAGGGAAATATGGGAAGAAGGGTCAAACGATAGGATTTTGACCCCAGTGAGATTAACAGAAAATATCTAACATAGCAGGAAATTGCTGTAGAATGTGCCTTAATGGAGGTTAACAGGCTGCAGCTGAGATGTCAATATACATGAAGGTTCCCCAATTGTCACACCAAAGAAATGCCTCTGAATTGTGTAATGTCAACACTGTCACTTCGTGTGGCAGCTACAGTCAGCAGTTTTCACAGGAGATTTCCTTTTATTACCTCATCTGCATTCATGCCACTCCATTTTCAATTTCAAACAAGGTGGTAGCAGAAGGGTTGCCAGGAAACAGCAAAAATACCCAAGGTCTTGGTGGAAGACAGTCAGAATTTCTTAGGGGCTAATGCTTAAATAAGATAATTTTTTTTGTTCTTCTTCTATCAGCTTTCTCTTCTGAATTAAAAGGAACCACACAGGGTCCTATTTGGCATTTTTTCTTTTTCTTTCAAGAATTGCTTGCCATAGCCAACTCTGGTTTCTATTAATCTCATCATGTGATGAGCCGCTGACCTTTCTCATCCATTTTCTTTCTCCTTAAGAAGCTAAAAAGAATGCTGGACCCTTAGCCCAAACTTTAGCTCTAAAAGGGAGAATTTCTCAGGGGCAGATTAAGAAATGAGGAAAAAATCATAGGATCATGGATCCTCTGTCCATAGGATCATGGGCAAAGAAACATAGGTCATAGAATGGTCCTTAGAGGCTATCCAGTTTAGCTCTCATTTTCCAGATGAAAAACTGATATTCATAGAGGTTGAGATACCCAAGGTCACACAGGAGTAAGTGACAAAGCTGAGAGATTTGAATGTAGATTATCTCTTTCTACAGACGGATACTGACTCAAAACAATGGAACTTTCAAGAAGAAGTGAACCAGAAGAAAAGAAATACTTAGAGAAACAAAGTCTCTCTTCTCTAGAAAAACTGCCCTCTTCAAAAATCTGGGAGAATACCAGATTCTGAAATCCAAGAAGCCTCTCCTCTACCTTGGCTCTTCATCAATTGAAAAAGTTTATCTGGAGGAAATCTAATACCAATGAAAATTATCATATATTAAAGCATGATAAACCATTAACATGTAATTATTTTAATTTTCAAAATTCATTAGTTTCATGGTACCACAAAGGAACCATTATTTATGGTTAATGGTTATGGTGGTCACACTGCTGCTTCTATTTCTCAGTAAAAGAACTGGGGTAGTCTTCAAAGCCTTTCTTTTTCCATTTGCTTCTTTTTTCTCCTTAAAAAAACTTTCCTCTTCTGGAACTATGGTGGAATAATTAGATAATAGCATAGGGCCTAGATTGAAGAAGATATGGGTTCAGATCCTGTCTTTGATACTTAATAGTTGTGGTAGCCTAGATCAGACACTTGTACACTGCTGTTGTTTCTACTTTTGGGACCTAGCAAAACAAGTCTAATATCTCTTTCATATCTTAATCTTCCTGACTACCTGAAAACAGGTAGCCTTGTCTCTTTTCTTCCTCAGACTAAACATACCCAGTTCCTTAGATCCCAGTATGATTGGAACTATAGGCTCTTTACTATTGAAGATGACCTTCTCTGACCACTAGCTATTTTATCCATGGGCTTGTTAGCCCACTGTGCTCCTAGTACAATCCTACCATAATCAGAAAATTTTCATGTGGAGTAATCCTTCTCAATTCAGTCTAGTGGACTTAAGGAATGGAGAACTCTGGCTTTTCAAATTCCTGGACTGATTTTTGCTCAGCTGAGAAATGCTTATTCTATTTTTAATTAAGAAAAAAAACCGTGAAAGGGAAAATCCCTCATCCAAGTATCAACCAACAAAAAAAAAAGAAAAAGAAAAAGAAAACATCCTCTGGCCACATGGGCATGTTGGCATACATGTTAGTATTAGAAGTGTTATTTGCTCACCTGTGCTTAAATCAAAGAATTACTGCTCTGTTCAATTCCATGAAAAGCGGTATAAAATCAAAAGAAAGCTCTGGACTTGGAATCTGTAGATAGGGGGCCAAGATCTGGATGAGACCCAGGTCAGTAATAACACTCCTGGACCTCGCTTTCACCATCTGTAGAATGGGAATTCTCACCATTTTAAATGGATCCATTCTCTTAGTCACATTGTTATTGTTCCATTATTTTTAGTTGTTTCTGATTCTGTAATTCCATTTTGGAGTTCTCCTGGCAAAAATACTGGAGTGGCTTGCCATTTCCTTCTCCAGTTCATTTTACAGATGAGGAAACTGAAGTGAATATGCTTAAATGGCTTGCTTAGCATCCAGATATGAACTCGGATCTTCCTTTCTCCAGCTCTAGTGTTTTACGTATTGTGTCACCTTGCTGCCCTGATTCATATACTACAGTTTATCTCTACTGTAAAATTATTATTCACTCTCCTATTCTTTCTTACCTTATTGCTTTCTCACTTATTACTTATGCATAAAATACCCTCCTGCTTCCTCCTTTTATTGGATTCTAGCCTATCCTTTAAAGTCCTATTCAAATTCTGCCTCCTCCTAACCTAACCCACTATGCCATGCAGACCTCACACTGCCCTTTGTTTACACCTCTCTCACATACCTGTCATGTCATCTTATTTTATTAGCTCTTTTAATTTTAAATCATTGTTGTTTGTCCCATATCTCTCTACCAGACTAGCAGGGGGGAATAATTATCATAAACTTTGTATTTCCTACAGTATGAGACAACAAGCACTTAATACATGATTACCAGCATCATGGTGGATGGACTATTGTATGTGGAACCTGGAAGTCCTGGGTTTTAATTCTGCCTCAGATGTGTACTAGCTTGGCAAGTAACACCTTCTAGGGACCCTCCATTTCTTCAACTGTAAAATGAGGGAGTTGGATTATATGATCTATAAAGTCCTTTCTAGTTCTAAATCTTGGATTCTATAAAATATTAGTTGAAAACAATGCTTGTCCTAGCTACCTAAAAGGGTTGTTGTAAGGAAAATATTTTGCAATAGATATATGGGTTATAGTATCATCACCTGTGGACTACTCAGCCTAATTCCCCTAAGTCTTACAGAAGAAAGAACTATAGCAAAAGAGAAAAAGGCCCTGAATGCAAATATCTTGATAACTGGAGATAGTTGGGCACACTTCAAAGGTACTGGTGCTAAAGTCAGTTCACTCTGCTAGAAAATTGCCATTATCTTGTAACTTTTGTGCATTTCTTGGAAGACTCCAGCTATTTTGCCAATAATTACCTTTCCAGTAGGGCTGGTTTCATAACCATAATTATGGCAAAGTGCTTTGAGATCTTCAGAGAACTCTACAAAAGCGGAATTATTTTAAGAGCCGTATTTCAGATCTCCACAATCTCCAATAAAGGTCAACTAATTAATCTTTACAATACCCCAGTGAGGCAGGTATCATTATGCTCTTTTCACAAATGAGTCCTGAAAGGGATAGATTGTTCTTGCCTGAGGCTACTCAGCACAGGCAGCCAAAGCAAGTACAGTATTGGCAAATAGGAGCTCTTGTCAGTCAGTTAGTTAACAAGAATTTCCTGAGCTCCCACTGTGTGTTCAACAATAGCCTTCAATACATAACTGGGGAAAAAGAAGGGAAAGAAAATGGGAGTGTGGAAGAAGGGAACTAATAACAGACTAAGACCAACAATCACTTATTAAAGCCTACTATGTGCCAGGCACCACATTACGCTCTGGAGATAGAAATAAAAGCAAAAAACAGACCCTCTTGGGGACAGAAAAGTGGATAGAGAGTGGATAGACAGCCAGGTCTGGAGATAGCAGGTCCTGGGTTCAAATCTGGCCTCTGAAACTTCCTAGCTGTGTGACCCTGGGTAATTCACTTAACCCAAATTGCCTAGCCCTTATCACTCTTCTGCTTTGGAACCAGTAAAAAGTGTTGCTTCTAAGACAGAAGAAAAGGGTTAAAAAAATCCAAAAACCATTCCCTCTTCCCAAGGACCTTCCAGTCTAATGAAAGAGACAAGAGGTGGACAACTGAGATACTGTTTCTGATCACAATTTCCTTATTATTGGTCTTTCCAACAATGACACTCTACTGAAAGGGCTGATGCCTCCAGAAAAGGCAAATTTGAAGAACTTGGTTTAAAGAAGGGCAGACTCTGAATAAATACTAGTTGATGGGTGACGAGTCAGGATTTCTAGACCCTACTTAGACAGTAACTCCAGGTATCTCTTTTTACCTGTATAATATGACAGAATTAGAAAGGGTGATCTTAAGGTCTTACCTAGCTCTCACAATCTAGGAGACTTGGGTTCCATCTGAATCTTCCTTGGGTCAGTCTCAGTTTCAATAAGGGCTGAGTGAGCCTTTTTCTGTGCCTTGGGGCAAGTCACTTTCCTTTTCTGAGTCAAAATGAATGTATAGGATCAGGTGAGCTCTTTCAACCTCTAACATGATTCCTTGAGGATCTAAATGAAGTCAGCTTCAAGCCTTCTTTAAAGCACCCCCTCCTAAAGCATCTGTCTGCTTTGCTCTAAGGGTTATTAATTTAGGCTTTAAGGTTTATAAAATGTTTTATATATGTCAAATCAATTGATCCCCACAACATCCCTGTGTAGCAGTCTATTATCATCTCCCTTTTACAGTAGAGGAAACTGAGCATGAGAGAGTTTGTGATTTGTGCAGGTTCCCATAGCTATAGAAGTCTGAAATTGGATTTAAATTCAGATATGTTCGGAATGATAGTTAGTTGGAGCAGTGAACAGTGTTGGGCTTAGAATCAGGAAGACTCCTCTTTTTGAGTTCAAATCTAGCCTCAGACACTTACTAGCTGTGTAGCTCTGGGCAAGTCACTTAACCCTGGTTGATTTAGATAATAATAGTACCTACCTCAAAGAGTTGTGAGGATCTAATGAAACAATATATATAAAGTATTGTTGTTGTTTAGTCATTTTTCAGTTATGTCTGACTCTTTATGACCCCATTTGGTGTTTTCTTGGCAAGGATACTGCAGTAGTATGCCATTTCCTTCTCCAGCTCATTTTACAGATGAGGAAACTGAGGCAAAAAGGATTAAGTGACTTTCCCAGGGTCACACAGCTAGGAAGTGTCTGAGGTCAGATATGAACTCTTGAACATGAGGCTTCCTGACTCCAGGTCCAGCATTCTATCTACTCTGCTGTCTAGTTGCCCCATGAAGTGCTTTGCAAACGTTAAGATACTATAAAAAGGATATCCTCTTTCTCTTCTTTTTCTTTCTCTTCTTCCTCCTCTTCCTTCCTTCCTCTTCCTCCTCATTATTATTGCCAGCAATAGTAACACTTTCATTTATGCCTCCATATCTGTCCCCTTTACCTTCCTCCAGAACTATGCTACATCAATTATTTTCTCATTTTTAATATATTTAATTTTATGAGTCAGTCCTAGTCCTAAGCAATAGCTGGAGGAAATAAGGCCTTATTCATAACATTTAGAACCATAAGCAGCCTTAGAGATGATCTAATCTAACCTCCCTTATTTTCCACATAAAGAAACTAAGGCCCAGAGAAATTGATTTGCACAGGGTCACATGGAAAGTAAGTAACATATCCAGGATTCAAAGGCAGAGACTCAAATTTTAATCTTCTTGTTACTTAAAGCAAATCTTTCCTTTCTTAGTTGCCAGATGAAAAGGATTTTTTTTTGGTTTGACTTTCTCAGTGTATCCTCATGGGCTTCAGCCTTGTACCTCCCACACCTTCTTTGGACATGTGATTTGTCCTCTTCTTTTTCATCTGCTCTAATCATTCATTCCTGGATGACCTGATCCTTAGAAAATTCTCCTGGTCATGTTGTTCCAGCTGTCCCTGTCCTTGGTATTAAATATTGCCTCTTACCTCCTGTTCTACTTTGGCACTGAGACCTCTGAGGACCAGGACCATAAGACTCCTATGAGATCTCAGCCTGAAATAAGCTCTAATCAGAAGAGCTCTCCAAGCTAGAATCAACTACCTTGTGAGGTATAGTTTCCCTGCTCCTTAAACCAAGATCAGTTAATGACTTGCCTATGTAGAAAAAATTTTTGTTCAAAGAGAAGTTTGACTAGATGGCTTGTGTGTTCCTTTCTAAATCTGAAGCTCTGTGATTCCCTTTCCTGATCTTGGTACAGGATACTGTGCCTTGACTGTTCCCAGGTCTAATTAGGATTCTCAGTTCCCTCCTATATATCCCCTTTTATTGAATAAATTGAATGGATAGATGCACTTGGGACTGAAGGGCACTGGAAACTTACTTGGATCACTGACCTTCATAATCCTACAATCTGGAACCTCCCTAATGCTTCTGAACCATAGACTTCTCTGTATCCTCACCTGAACAATGAGACTTATATCATCTACCCCAAAGGACTGTAAGGAAAGCAATTTGTAAACTTTAATGTGATATATGTTAGCTGTTATCTGAAAGCATTTTATATACTGTAAATTACTATGCAAATAATACCTTATTTTTGCATGATCATTTGTAGCTAACAAAGCACTTTCTCATGAATTATCTCATTTGCATAAGGTAATACTGTTATTGTTATTATGAACAGTCTCCTCCTTCTTGGAGTTCTCTTTTCCCTTGGCTTTGGTCACAATGTAATTTATCAGTTTTATTCCAATTTGGCAACTCCTTCACACTACTGGATGACTCCTGTTTCATCTCACTTTCAACAAATGTAGACATTATTTTTCTGTTCTTGGCTTTCTTTTCTCTTCTCTTTATTTTCTCTCTCTTGGCAAAATTATTTATTCACATGGCTTTAACTATCATCTGTATATTGATGACTTCCAATCTATTACTCTAACTCTGGTTTTCTTCCTTTCCAAGATCCTGACCCATGTTTCTACTTCCCTCTTATATAACTCCCTCTGGACACCTCACTGACATTTCAAAATCGATGTGCACCCCATCGTTCAAATCATCTTTTCTCCAAACCTGCTTCTCTTCCTTGACTGTCCTATTTCTCTTATTGGCACATCTATTTTCCCCATGAGTAAGTTCAGAATATCAGTGCCATCTTTGATTTCTCTCTCTACCTTTGTCTTACAACATCCAAGTTCTATTTTACATCCTTGGTATCTCATACGTGCCCTTTATTCTCCACTCTCATTATTCCTACCTTAGTTTAGATCATTGCCTCTTGCCTGGACCATTTCAATAGCTTTTTAATTTTCT
Organism: Gracilinanus agilis; assembly: GCF_016433145.1. NCBI lineage: Eukaryota > Metazoa > Chordata > Mammalia > Didelphimorphia > Didelphidae > Gracilinanus > Gracilinanus agilis. The sequence continues at coordinate 141,236,139 of NC_058131.1, read as the reverse complement.
CATGCTTTACAATTCCCATACCCTTTCTAAGTCCCCATTCAGTCCTACACACTATTGCCAGATAAACCTGAAACGTGTCTTTGATCTTCTTGACCCATATTCAGAAATGTTCCACAGTGCCTTCTTTAATCAATATAATTATGATATGAAATAAAAAATTCCTTCACATGGCATAAGTCTCAGATTATTTAGCCATAATGTCAGTGCTTCTTAGAAGGGACTTCAGAGGTCATCTGGTTCACATCCATTTAATAGTATAGTTATTTCTGTAGGTTCACAGGAGCATGTCACATTTAGAGAGTAAAGGAACCTTCGAGGTCACCTCTTCCAATTCCATTTTTTTCAAAGATGAGAAAAGTGAGTCCAAATCAAGTTTTTAACTTGCCCAAATTCACACAGGCATTAAATAGGAGAGGCAAGACCCATACCCCATTTCTCTGACTACATCCAATCCTTCTTCCAACATTCCTGTTATTTTCTCTTCTATTAGACTCTAAGATTCTTCAGAACATGTACCTTTTGGGAGGTAGTGATAATGAAAAAAGTACCAGACTCACATTATTGAATGACTCATTTCTGAGGGGTTTTCCTCATCTGTAAAATGGTCATAATAATACTAGGCCGCCTATGGGTTAATGCATGGAATGTACTTTGCAAACCTTAAAAAAATTTTTTTATATTGTTCCAATTCTCAGCATAGGGCTCTACCTTCTCTACCAGTCATTTCAGGTTTTTTTCCTTGGCAAGGATACTGAATTACTTTGCCATTTCCTTCTTTAGCTTATTTTATAAATGAGGAAACTGAGGCAAAATGGTTAAGTGGCTTGCCCATTGTCACATCGCTAATAAGTGTCTGAGGACAGATTTGAACTCAGGAAGATGAGGCTTTCTGACTTCAAGCCTTGCCCTCTAACCACTGTGTACCTAGCTGCTTGGCCTTGCCTTCAGCAGAAGCTAAATGAATTTTTATTGAAAGAATAATAGGTGCTGTGTTGAATAAATTCAACGTTACTGCCCTGCAGAAATTTATGATCTTGTTGGCTATGTGATGTTAGCTCATGCCACATTGCCCATATGTTGATAGATAGATATAGACAGAGAGAGACAGATGGACAGACAGACAGACTCTGGAGTGGGGTTATAACTAAGTTTAGTTTTACCAGGACTATTTAGAAATGTTGATTGATCTAGTTATTGACATAGGTACAATGGATAGAGCATTGAACTTACAATCAAGAAGACCTGTGTTCAAATCTGACCTCAGACACTTACTGGCTGGGTGACCTGGAGCAAGTCATTCATTCTCCATCTGTCTCAATTTCCTCATTTGTAATGAGGATAATAATAGGACCTACCTCCCAGAGTGTGTGAGGATCATCAGATAGATTTCTCAAATAATGATTCTCTCTTCAAGTGCCATATGAATGCTATTTTTCTAAATTAAAAAATACAGAGTAATAGTAGTAGACATTTTTGTAGCTTTAAGGTTTACAAAGCTCTTCATGGACGTTAGGTCATTTGATTTTTGCAGCAATTATATGTGGTATGTGCTATCACTATCCTCATTTTACAGAGGGAAGAGACTGAGAGAGAGCTAGGCTAATTGACATCCGCAGTACTGGAGATGGGATTTGAATCCAGCTTTCTCTTCAATGCTAGTCCAGTGCTCCACCTACTAAATCAGCCCATGTACACCCAGAAAGAAATAAAGGTGTCCTCCTTCACATATGGAGATGATAGCACTAATCCCCCTTTTAGTAGAGCTATGAGAGATCTTTTTTCCCATGAGTTTGCCTTAAGAAATCCTTCTACTTTCATGTTGTTCTCTTTGGGACCCATGATCTGCATTAGTGAGATGGCTAACTGTTTTTAGTGACCCAGTTTGCAGCTCTATAACAAGACAAAACTCATTTGCTCAATGGGATTCAAACTAGTGACCTTGGTTTTATTAACCAACTGAGCTTACTGGGCCAGGCCAATACAGCGTACTCCAATATTTCTCACTTTGTTGATATGTCATGCAAGCACTTCACACTTCACTGAAAAGCCATTAAAACAATTATCAGGTCATTAACATGAACTTTTAACTAGGAGCTTCGTGTTCTCACTCATCAGAGAATTAGCTGAGCTAGGCACTGCCCATCTCCTCGCCCTGCCCTTCCCATTGGCTCTTGTAGGCTGACTGAAGAGTGTTCATAGGAATCTTTCTCCCTGTACATCTAACAAGAAGCTACTGCTGGTCTCAGAATATATTTTGTCACAATATTTAGTTTTGGACCCAGAGTTAAGATACTTGCTAGTTGTGTGACCCTTAGCAAGTCAACTAACTTCTGTTTGCTTCTACCTCCTCATCTCAATTTCCCTACCTCTCAGGATTTTTGTGTTGATAAAATGAATTGATATTATTAAATGCTTTGAAAATTTTAAAGCACTATATAAATGAGAGCAATTATTATTACTATCATCAGTAGAGTCTTACAAGACATTTGATGTTATTTTTGTTCAGTAATTTCAGTTGTGTCTGAGTTTTTAGAACCCCATTTTGGGTTTTTTTTGGAAAAAAACACTGGAATGGTTTGCCATTTCCTTCTCCAGCTCATTGTATAGAGGCAAAAAGGGTAAAGTGACTTGTCCTGGGTCCAATAGCTAGTAAGTGTCTGAGGTAGGATTTGATCTCAGGAAGACAAAATAATAGTATAAGATAAAAATGATCTCACTATAGTCTATGAAAGTCCCTTTTGTGGAAGAAAATAGATTTCTGATCTCTTTTGTGGTTCCTAATGCAAACTTGAAGGACTAGTCTTTGCAGGCATTGAAAGCTGATGACCCCAAGTTTATAGACCAAAATGGAATAGAGGAGATTACATCTAAGAGTCAAGAAGACCTGAATTTCAGCAGAAGATTAGATCCTCATGCCTCATACTCATTAGATGGGCAATTATGTTCAAGCCATTTAAACTTTCTCAACCACAGTTTCTTCATCAGCAAAAAATATCTGTGGTATTTGTCTTACACTTATCATATGAGGATAAAATGAGATAATGAATGGAGGATGCCTTGCAAAATTTAAAGGCTTACATTAATGTTAGCTGTGATTTTAAAAAAAAGTTGTGGATATAAGCAAAAGGCTCATGTTTAGATCCTCTTTCCAGGTGTGGTGGTATATGTCTATAATCTCAGCTACTGAGGAAGTTGAGGTTGGCACATCTCTTGAAACTAAAAGTGCTCAGTATGAGTCCACAACAAATTTGGCATAAATATTGTAACCTTTCAGGAACAGCTGGGTCAACAAGTTGCCTAAGGAGGAGTCAACAGGCCCAGATTGGAAATGGAGCTGGTCAAAGCTTCCATGCTGATATTGATTAGTAGTGGGACCAGGCCCATTTATAGCCCTGGAATTCTAGCCTTGGTGATATGGGGTGACTCAATCTTTTAAAAATAAAATCTCTTTCAATAAATTCTTTCATCCCCAAAGATTCAAATGTGGCAAATTTAAATATATATATCAAAAGGAAGGAGACAGAGTGGGAACACATATAAGCCATCACAATGATGGATTCCAAATGTCTTTCTCATCTTATACCAATAGGGGACTGAAAATGGGGAAAGGAAGCTCTATATTTCATTAACCCAATAATCTGATTTCAGGTCTTGGTATATCAACATACCTTCCAAAATTCCACAGAGGAGAAGGTTATTGACTGACCACTGTAATGTTAGAGGAGTCAAATGCTGTCCTTTAATATAAATTTATGGAGAGATTATAAAACCCATAGCTAAATCAACAGAATCAGACTTCAAATCATGGAGTTAAATCACAATTAGAAGAAGCCTTAGAGATAATTAATCTAATATCATAATATCATTTTAGAGATGAGTAAACAGGCCCACTGAAGTAAAATGAATTGCCCAAGTCCATATAGAGGTAAATTTCAGAACCTAGATTCAAATTTGTGTTCTTGGAATCCAACAGAGTTATTTTCAATATAACATACTCATGTGAGCAGATAGACATATATTCTTGCTAAGGTATACAACATAGCCTTAAAAAATACAAAATTGGGTTAACATGCTTCTTTCTGGGCTATTGGCTGGGACTACTCATACTGAAGGATTTTCAAAGAAAACCCCACAGGAACCATTTGCCAAAGGGTGACTTCCCCAACCTCCAACTCTTGCTCTTTTCTACCCTGATACCATATGAGTTATTACCCATCCAGAGAAATCTAAACCCACATGTTTCACATTCCAACAACCACATGTTTCAAGATTCCCCAGTGGTCATGGGGAATGGCCAACACATTGGTAAAATCCAACCCACTGAACAACCCCATGTTAATTACAACTGGAAAAAAGAAAGTGTCTCAATCCAAGACCATTTGCTCACTGTCTGTGGAACAAGCAATTCCACAGCCAAGACACATTATTGTTTATTATTATTATTATCATTTTTACAAGAGTTTTTATATTTTAAAATATTTTATTAAGTTTTTTGATAAGATTCCTTCTGATCTGCATAACCACAGAAATACTAAAGTAGGCAGTCAAGCAGGGAAATCCTGGACCTTTTACTCCAGCTTAAAAACACCCACAAGGAAAAATCTAGAGATAAGAACAATTATTTTCTAAATTAATGAATTGATCGGTTATATGAGGGCCCACATATAATTTTCAATTACTAAAAATGCTCAGATATGTCAATTATCTGACTGGATTCAGTTACTCACTTAATGACTTACCATCTTAAAAAACCACTGACAAATAAGTGGGGAAAATAATTTTCCTTTCTGTTAAGAAGCAAATTGGTTTTTTTTTTTGTATTTAAGAGAATTCTACGTGGTAGGTTTTATAAGAAGTATCTGCCTCTTTGGGTTGTATTCACTGAATCATGCATCTCAGAAATAGAAGGGATATTGGGTACAAGATGACTTCTCAACTTTCCAAACAAGTAATTACCCAGGTTCCACTTCAAGACTTCTAATGAGAAAGAACTCACTAGATTTCTCTGCCTCCATCTTTTTGTCCAGGTGGTCTGCAGTATGTTCTTATAACAATATTGCTTCTGTTTCTCTCTCTGGTAAGCTTTTCCTAAATGTATATATGAATTCCCTCACATGAATCAAGCTTGTCCTCCTTTTATCTAATCTGTTATTGTTGAATAGTCATATTCTAACCACATGCCCCAACTCATTAAATCTGAGCAAAAGCTATGAATTTAAATTTGCCTCTCTACAAGAATCTTTAGTTCATATTTTAAAAAATTATTATCCATATACTGTGAATTGACATATAAATATCTGGGGCCACAGGTTTTATTGCTGGTTCTTTCCTTGGATATTGTCTCTTTGGCTTTAGCTAAGGACATTAATTCACTGTTGTCAAACTGAGTTTCACCTATGGTCCAGACCAGTTACTTTTATATATTGTGTTTTATCACCAGTTATACCTAAGATGTTTTATGTCTTTTTAAAAAGATTATGGTAGGAAGTCTCAGCTGGAAGCAGGCTAATGATTAAAAAATAAAATGGGGGTATAGCTCGTTTTAGATGTATTCAGCTTATGAACTGTTTGGAATTATATCTGGAATTATTTATATATATTAGTATGTGATTGCTTTCATAATAGGATTCCTCAATAAAATTAATCCTTTAAATATATTCAACAAATATTCATTAAATATCTATGTTGTTTCCTAGGCTCTAATATAAGTTAATATAAGAAAAACATAATTGAAATAAATATAAAAGTCTATATAGTTCAATGAAAGAGAAATAATTTTCAGATTGACGCATGAAGGAAGGCCTGGTGGAGAAGGCAGCATTTGGGCTAGATCTTAGAGAACAGGGAGGATTTCAAGAACTAGAATTGGGAACAAGAAAGAAGGATATTCCAGGATTGAGGAGGAGAATGAATAAAAACCACTGAAGTAGGAAGGAAATCATGGGACATATTCAAGGATGTGAATATTACCTTTTTGGTTGAAATATGGAGTATGTGTGTTATATATGAGTGGAAGTAATATAGGATAATCTTGGAAAGGTAGATTATCATATTGGTCTTGAAGGACTGAAGAATATGCTCTTCATTGGCTAAATGGTAGAGAGCCAGTGAAGTTTCTGAGCAATGGAATGATCATCACTTACAAATCAGGAAGACTAATCTATCAGCAGTACACCAGACACACTGGAGAAGAAAGGGACTGGAGACAAGGAAACCCATTAGAACATTTACAAGCAAACTCTCTTGTCGCTGGTAATATTTAGAAACCATTCATTGCTAATCAAGGCATTTTCGGAAAGAGAGGAGAGAGAAACTAAAATTCAAAGTATTTTTTCAAATTAAAATAGAAAAGAAATGAGATAAAGCATCTCTGGAATTTATAAATGAATTCAATTAGCAGAAATTCAATGAACATCTAACTTTTTCTCAGCCACACACTTCTTGAATACTAAGGGAGAAGAGCCTGGCTTTAAATTGGTTGCTTATTCTTTATACTCCTTGCTATAACAATGTCATCCATACCTTAGCATAAAGCAATGTTTCTTGTTTGAAGCCAGAATCTTACTTGGGGTGGCCTAAAGACTCAATTTTTTTAAACAACTTAAAGCAGTTAAATTGTTCAGCTGATTCCCTCCCAGTTCTCTGAGTTCTCAGGGAAGAACTTCTTAATGCAAACTAATTAAAACAGACCATCACCAATTTTCCCGTAGGACTCTCTAGACAGTGAGAAAGCAGTTGTTTACGTCTGGATTTTCTTGTGTGGCTGGGAAAATGGAGCTAATCATATGAAGTCAACTTTTGATTCCTGTGGCAAATCTCACTGTGATTTTAATGAAGATTAACATGTACTCTACTGAAGTACTTACATTGTCGACATCTCAGCTACCTCTGTTTATTCTGTTTGCAGACAAGCATCCTGAAAACCAAGCATTAGCCAGTCAACTCTCATCCTTCAAGCCCGTTCTGAGTTCTGAGCAAAGTCAAACCTTGCACCAGTTTGAGAGAGAAGTTTATGTTCCATGTAAAGAATACTTCATAGAAGAATCTCAGGGAAAGCCTGAGGGCAGAATCATAGATTATGGAGTTATCTATACAGAGGTGATAATTAAAGCCATGGGAGTGAATTTCAACAAAGTGTGTGTGTGTGGGGAAGGTAAATCCAAATATTTAACTTTTGAGCATGCCCACATTTAATAACCAGGAAAAGAATGAGGAGCTATCAGTGAAGACAGAAGAGTGAAGATTACAAGGAGACTTGGAAAAACTTTGAGAACAAGCTATCACAGATGCTAGGGGAGAAAAAGGTATTATGAAGTAGGAGGTGGCCCTTCATATCAAACGTGGCAGAGAGGCTGAATAGAATGTTGATAAAAAAGACCACTGGATCTAGTGACAAAGAGGTCAGTAGTAATAGAGAAAGTTTTTTCAATAGAATTTGTAGTAACCTGATGGTGCTTCTGAATCTCAAAACTCTCTTCCCTCCAATCCATCCTCCATTCAGCTGACAATGATTTTCCTAAAATACAGATCCAACTATCTTACCTCCCTAACTCAATAAACTCCAGTGGTTCCCTATTGCCTCTAGGAGCAAATACAAAACCCTCTTTTTGGCATTCAAGGTCCTTTCATAACCAACCCCTCACTCCCCAATTTTCTAGTCTTTTTATACTTTACTCTCCATCACATATTCTTTGATCCACTGACATTGGCCTCCTTAATATTTCTGGAACAAGACGCCCCATCTCTTGACTCTTGCTATTTTCTCCAGCTGGCCCTTTCTGGAATGCTCTCTCCTCATCTCTGCCTTCTGGCTTCCCTGGCTTCTCAATTTAAATCTTATCTTCTACAAGAAGTATTTCCCTTATTATTCTAGCACCTTGCCTCTGGATTATTTTCTCTTTATCCTTTATATAATTTGCTTTGTATATGTTTGTTTGCATGTTGTCTTCTCCACTAGATGAATGTCTTGAAGGGATAAACTATCTTTTGCCTCCTTTTGTATCCCCAGCACTCAGCCCAGTGCCTGCTGGTACACAGTAGGTGCTTAATGCATATTTAAAAAAAAACCCTTACCTTTCATGTTAGAATTGATACTGTATATTGGTCCCAAGTCAGAAGAATAATAAGGGCTAGTCAATGGGGGTTAAGTGACTTGCCCAAGGTAACACAGCTGGACCTCACATTTCTAGGTCTAGCTCTCAATTCACTGAGTTACCTAGCTGCCCCTGCTTAATACATATTTACTGAGTGACTGACAGAATGGTGAAAAAAGAAGTCAAATTGATAGGGAGTAATGAACAGTGTAGGCTTTTCTTTCTAGGAATTTGGTAGTTTTTAGGGCTGGGGAATAATAGCTTAATGGGTTAGCAGGGTCTCTTCAATCCATTCTTCATGCAGTTGCCAAAATGGAACAGATTATTGAATGAGTAAAGAAGAGGGATACAGGAGTGAAGAAAGTATAAAGTAATTACTGATCTATTGTGGAGAACCTAAAATAGAGAATACATGTGAGAGAGAAAGGACTTTCACGTGTGGATTCCTACAGCAAATTCAGTGCTTATAGTGAATCTTGATCAATGGGCTCTTGGAGATAGTAGGTTTTAGGGGCAGGTGGTGGAAGTGTCTCCTGCCTTGTAAGGAGGCTGTAAGACCCTGAGACAGTATAGATGCCCACAGAGTAATTTTGGCACTTTGGGGGCAGTGATAAATGACAGGTGCTGAGAAGTCATAAATGCCACAATTCTGAATCTCTCAGTAATTTCTTCATGGGGATAGAAGGATCAGTGGGCTTGGGCTCAATAGAAAGCACAAATAGCAAAGAGGTTGTGAATATATGTGCGTGGGCACAAGCCACATAAGAATCTCTCTACAAAGTACCCATCAAATAGTCATCAAAATTTTGTTCAGCACTCTGGAATGAAGAGGATTCAAAATCTGGATAGTATTATTTGCTACAAATCTGGCTAGTATGATTTGCTACAAATGTAGAAAAAAATCTGCCTCCACCTAATCCTGAAACCCATGTTCCCCATGAGGGCAAAGCTTGATTCATTGTGAGCACCGAATTGGCACTGAGAGTTCATTCCTGTAAACCCTTCCTCCCTCACATCCACTAATTCCTTTCTATTCCCTTCCACACTGCATCAGTAACTAACTACTCCATGCTCCTGTACCCCTGTTCTTTACTTACTCAATAACAACTTTGTTCCTTTTTGGCAGCTGTATGAAGGATGGCTTGGAGACAATAGTCTTGACCCTACTTGTCCCTAAGCTATTGTCCCCCAGCCCTAGAAATTGCCAAATTTCTAGAAAGAAGAGTCTTTCATTACATCCAACTTTAAGTCTGTCTCTCTGCAATGGAGTGTAAATGGAACAAATCTAATCCCTCTTATGATAACCCTCAAAATACTTGAAAGAAAAATTTCTAAATTTCCTGTTCTCCAGTTTAAACCTTCCTAGGTCATTCTGTCAATACTTTTATGTCTCCAATCCCCTTACCATTCTGGATGTTCTCGACATTCTCTAGTTTTTCAATTAGTCAATTAATCTATCAACAAGCATTTATTAAACATTTACTGTATGCTAGACACTGTGGTAGGCATTGGGGACATTATGACAGAAATCAACAAATTTCTGCTCTTAAGATTGCATTCTATACAGGTCAGCAGCATATATATCTGCATATCTATGTATATATGTGCATATACAAGAGTGACATAAAATAGATTCAAGGTGATTTGGGTGGGGAGGGCACTCTGAAAAGAGTACATTCCAGGCATGAGAGATATCCAAGAAAACCAGTTTTTCTAGACCTTATCTTACAGGAAGGGAAGAAATATGTAATAATGTTGGAAAGGTAGGTTGGGACCAGCTTGTAAAGAGCTTTCAGTGCCTACATCCTGTATGAAGGATGGTTTGGAGACAGAATATCTTGACCCTACATAAATAAAAGAGTTTATGGGACAGTTAGGTGGTGTACTACATAATGCTGGGTCTGGAATCAAGAAGACTTATGTTCATGAGTTCAAATCTGGCCTCAGACACTTACTAGCAGTGTGACCCTGAGCAAGTAACCTAACCTTATTTGCCTCTTTTTCTTCATCTGTCAAATGAGCTGGAGAAGAAAATGGCAAATCACAAGAGGATCTTTGTCAAGAAATCTTCATATGGGATCATGAAGAATCAGACACAAGTGAAATGACTAAATAACGCCAGAGGCAATAAGGGAGAAACTGGAGAGTATTGAGAAGGGGAATTACACTATCGGACCTACATTTTAGGAAAATCACTTTGATAGTTCTGTGGAGGATGGATTTTAATGGGGACAGATAAAAACCCCAGAGCCGTCTAGGAAGAGAACAGTGGAACAATCACAGCATAACTCAGATATTCTAGTTCAGTCATTCAGTTTTAAAAAGAGGAACAAGATTATCCTGGTATGAGTTAGTTTCAATGAAATCATGGTGGAAAAGGAAAACAAATGCATGGAGTTCTAAAGTTGGAAGAGATGTTAATGATCATTTAATAAAATTTCCTAATATCATGGCTGGGGAAACCAAGGCCCAAAGAAGTTCAATGATCTATTCAAGTCATATGTGTAATAATTAACAGAGCCAAGAGGCAGCTAGGCAGTAGAGTGGATAGAGAACCAGGTCTGGAGTTGGAGGACTTGGATTCAAATCTGGCCCCAGATACTTCTTAGTGATGTGACTCTGGGCAAGTCACTTAACCCTGTTTGCCTAGCCTTTGCTCTTCTGTCTTAGAGCTGTTCCTGAGAGAGAAAGTAAGAGTTAAAAAAAAAAAAAACAAACAAAAATAAAGCAATAATGATTAACAGAGCCTGGATCTGAACTTATATTTTCTGACTCCTGGTTCTCTTTCTACTCTTATCAGGAATTTGGTTTTGGATAGCTTCACTCGGGAAAGAAAGAGATAAGACTATTTCTTAAAATGAGGGGTAGTACAGGGACAGAAGAAAGAGTTTAGAACCATCAGCCTTTGTGAAGAATGTGGTAGAGAATAAATCAGAGATAATTAAAAGGATGGCATTGCAAAAGCCAGGACCCAGATAGTGTGAATTTACAGTGGACCTAGTCAGTATGACCTATGGAATAGGCACAGATGAGGTAAATGACAACCTAGAATTGAGAGTTAGCAGGGCAGGAATGGTGGGCAAGGGACTAAAGAATTGGGAAGAGGACATGACAGGAGGTCTCTGACCCCAGCATAAGTACTGGAATAGGAAGAAAATGAGGGCAGAATATAGGCAGTTAAGGGACTTGGCCCAACAAAGGTTTGGAAGGATCAATGAGGAGTAAAGAATAGGCAATGACAAGCTTTGGACCCTCTGTGACAGAGGAGTAAGAAAAGAAACAGCTGGCATTAAGCCAAGATTTCTAGAGGAAGAGATTCAATTGTCAGATTCAGTTAATGTGAAGAGGTAGAATTGGAAGAAAAGAAGGTCAGAGATTGGGTTTTTTTTGCCTTGGTATTGCCAGCACCTAGTACAGTGCCTGACACATGATAAATAAAGGCTTATTGATTGACTGATCACAACAACTTTATTAGGAGATTACTATAGTTATCACTCCCATTTTATAAGGAAATGGAGGCTCTAGAACCTTATAGAACTAGCTAACAGGAGTCCAAGGAAGGCTTTGAGCTTAGCTATCTCCTGATGTTTCAAACTAGCACGCCTTCCACTACAACGTATTTTAGGAGCACTCCATCTTTTGGCTATTTTTTCTGGCTTTCCAACCACACCTGCAATGTTCTTCTTGTTCATCTCTGCCTTCTGGATTCCTTGGCTTCTTTTAAATTCAAAGGGTATTTTTTGGAAAAAAAAAATCCTTACCTTCCATCTTGGAATCAATACTGAGAATTGATTCCAAAGCAGAAGAAAGGTAAGAGATAGGTAACAGGGGTTAAGTGACTCATCTAGGTTTAAACAGCTACAAAGTGTCTGAAGTTAGATTTGAACCTATGGCAAGTATCTAGGCTTGGCTCTCAATCTGAACCACCTAATTTGCTCCCTTTCAAAGGTTCTTAACCCTGAGGTCTGTGAACTTAAAAAACAATTATAACTATATTTTAATATACCTGATTTCCTTTGGAGTCTTATGTATTTTATTTTGTTCATTTAAAAACATTATTCTGAGAAAGGGTCCCTGGGCTTCACCAGACTGACACTCATGATTATAAAAAGCTTAAAAATCCCTTTCCTGCTTAATCATCCCACTTCTGGTCCAATTCCACCCCTATCCTCATCACTCAACCATGTTAGTCTCTGGAAAAGCTGTTTTTTCTTTCCGTCTATACTCCTCTTTCTAGTCTTTGTTAAAGACCTTTATAAAGAATACCAATTTTTCCAACCCCTGGAATAAATTACACTGGATATTTTTTCTTTCTCTCTCATGTCTGCCTGTCTATTGGGAAGCTATGTGTATAGACCCTTGTTTTGGGTTTCAACATCTCTCTATTTCTTTTTTTCTCAGCAGTCTCATTTCAGGCTCTGTTCTCAGTCTGCCCTTCTTTTTATATCACTACTCAGTCTATTCTCCCCATCTCTGTCTATCTGCACTCCTTATGAAAGGTCTTCCTTCATGGTAATCTCTCTAGTAGACCCAATGAAGTTTCCTTTCTCCTCTTCGTGCCTGGACATTATATCTTCTAGCAACATCCCATGGAGTCCCACTTGCATCTGCATTCCCCATCTAAACAGCGTTCCATTCTAGTTGTTTTTGAAATGCATTATAGTCTAGAAAAGATATTTACATTTTCAATTACGCAGACACCTCTGGTTCTTCTGTGTGGGACGTCACCCCCTAAATTCCCAATCCCTTTTGAAAGAGGGAGCTATTCCTTTATGCGTGGCATGTGGATGATATCACTGTGAGTGAGGGCACATGGCTCTCTTACCAACGGGTTTTATAGAAAGAATATACTTTCTGCAGATGCCAGAAAGGTCCTGTTAACTTCATCTCCCTAACAACTCTATCTGAGCAAGCAGGAGAGCCGAGCTTGGTGGCTCTCTCTTTGGGAAGCAATGTTCTTTCTTGAAATGCATTTAAATGTCTTCCAGTAACAGTAATCTACATATCATCATCATCATAACTTTTAAGTGATCTGTCAATACCAGCTACAGCCTACATTCATCAGGGAACATGGAAAGGCACACAGGCTTGCCCAAGATTCCTGTAATCTGCTTCTGCTTTGGCAGCACAATTCTTCTAGACTGAAAAAAAAGCACATACTTTAAAGCTAGGCTAGGGCCATTTCAAAGCTTTGCACGCTGCAAGTCTTGGCATCTGCCTTACCACAGTGCGCATATGGAATTCGTGATGATTGTTACATGTTGGCTTTGGCTAGTGGTTTCTTTTTCTTCTTCTTCCACACCCCAGGTCACACAAGATGACACCGAGTTGGTTACTTATAATTGTAGAGGCACCTATGAAGTGTGCATTCTTGGCTGTGGAAACCAAAGTCCAAGGGAGTGAGGAGGGGAGGGTATTCTCAACATTCACATCAGGGAGACACTGACCAGTGAGGGTAGAAAGAGGGCGATCCAAATAGGGGATGGGGAAGGAGGAGGAGGGAGAAAAAAAAAGGAAGAAAGGAAAAGAGTAGAGAAAAGGAGGAGAGGGAGGAAGACAGGGGAAGAACAAGAAAGAGATGGGAGGGAGAAGAGAGAGGCAGAGGGAGAGAGAGAAAGAGAGGAAGAGAGAGGGAGATAAAAAGAGAGAGCGAAAGAGAGAGAGAGAGTATTTTGAAATGTTTAACCTCAAAGTTAAAAAACTGAACTGAATCAGCTGAAATTTGATGCCTTTTCATAATGAAATTATATTCAGCTTTCCCCATGGAGCATAGAAATCCAGGCCTTAGAAAAAGGGAAAGAAATGTCTCCAGCTGTCTCAGACCAGAATGGCAAGAAAGAATAAAATTATGGGATATCAGGTACTAGTAACTACTCCCAAAGGGCCAAGGGGCCCTAAAGAAAATACCAAATGGTGCCCTCTGGGCTGGAGGAGAGAGAGGGATACTTGATGATTCCAATTTCTCTATCCCAAGCCATCTGTGTTTTATGGCCTTAGTCTTCCTTAGAAGCTGAATGTTTCTACTGTAGTTTTTAATCAGAAGATTTTCTTGCTTTCTCCTGAGAAATGTGGTCAGTCTCACCCGATCCTGTCAACCTCAGTCACTCCTATAAGCCTTCATGACTGCTTATATCAGGCGTTGTCAAGTGAGGAGATGCTGTTATGGCCAGACTGAATGAATGAGGCCAGACACAGGGACTCACCTCACCAATGGCCAAGCTATTGGAACAGTGATCTGCTCTAGCCTTGGGAGGCCAGTTGACTTCAGGTCTCTTACATTCCTCTCTTCCTCCCTCTCCCTGTACTGACCAAGGTGAGCCACAGTATATCAAAGGACCTGAATTTAAATCTTGGATCTATTATTTGTGTAACATGCCCCCAGCCCTTGGCACAGTGGGTAGAGCACAGGGTCTGGAGTGAGGAAAGTTGAGTCTAAATCTGACCTCAGACACTTACTAGTGGCATACCCACAAGCAAGTGACTTTAACTCTGCCTCCATTTCCTCAACAACAAACTGGCAAATCTTTCCAGGGTTATTGCAAGCATCCAATGAGATATTATTTGTTAAAAAAAATCACTCACACATTGCCTGGCACTTAGTAGGTGCTTGATAAATTTGTGTTTCTTTCCTTTGCCTTCACCCTCTTCAACTTAATTTGCACTCTTGAGTTGAATCTTCCATAGGGCAGCTGTTGCCTCAGTTTGAAATATAGTCTGAGATGATTATTAAAAATTATATTGATATGTAAAAAATAAAATTATTTTTTAAAATTATGAAGAATACTTTGAAGGTACTCCTAAATCTATTGCTCACAAGCCTTTACTGATGAATTTGCCTTTTTTAAAAAAACTCTTACCTTTTTTCTTAGAATGAATCCTGTATATTGGTTCCATGGCAGAAGTGGTAAGGGCTAGCTAGACAATGGGGGTTAAATGACTTGCCTGGGGTCATACTGGTAGGAAGTGTCTGAGGTTAGATTTGAATCCAGGACCTTCTGACTCTAGGCCTGTCTCTTAATCCACTGAGCCTCTAGTTGCCCCTCAATTTATCTTTAATAGCCAGAAAACAATCGAATTCAAAGCAAAGACATTGACTAAAATGGCATAGTAAGCAGAGTAGTTACAAAATGTTTCTCCAATAAACCTAGAGCACAGTCTCCTACGAATACACACAGCATTACGTAGGAAGAAGAGGCCAAAATTCCGAGTAAACTGGTAGAGAGGCATACAGGTAGGGAACACACATAACTAAGGCAACTCATCCCTACAGTACTGCAGGGTCCCAGTATCCTGTCTCTTTTCATGGTGTCCTCAAACTACTTCTCCCATGGTGTAGCATCTGTGCTGAGCTGGTTGCTCAGCTGGGTTCCTTGGACTTACTCTTCTCTTTAGCTTATTCCCAGCTGCCAAGGCTAATTCTTTCTTGAATTCACAGTTGGCTCTCTTCTCTGCCAGGGGCTACACTCCTGTCAGCTGCTTCCTGCCTTGAACCTTGACTGACTCAGTATCTGTATCTCCCTGGAGCAGGGATTTTTAACCTCAGGTTCTTGAACTTCTTTAAAAAAATTTTTTTCTTTTGATAATTGTATTTCAGTATAACAGGTTTCTTTTGTAATTCTAATGTATGCATTTAAAAACCTTATTCTGAGAAAACCTGCCAAGGGGATTCTTGACACAAATTTGTCTTCAATAAATTGAGTAACTTTACTGCAAAGATAACATGGCTGTGGCAGGGGAAGGAAGGGAGACAAGAAATAATCCCTTCTCTCCAAGTTCCTCAAGTGCTGGACTGTCTTGAACTTCGACTTCTGTTCAAGACTACCAGGTTTTTTTGTGGTTGTTGTTGTTCACAAGCCACATGGTCAATCTTCACTGACAATGGCCAGATGTTCTCCTAACAAAGTTAGATACTAACCAATTAATATTTCATTAACTCTTTTATTTGCCCCCTCACTTTCTGCCAGCCACATGGCCAATCTTCAACAATGGCCAGATCCTCTCCTAATTCTATTAGGGAGAACTCCTTCACATTTGGAAAAGGGATAGAGTTTGATATTAACAAATCAATATCTTATTACCTCTCTTATCTGCCCCTTCCTTTCTGGAATTGGGTCAACTGAGCTGGGGGAACTAAATCTTCCCTTCCCTCTTATTCTCCCCCACAGGCTTAGAGGCTGAGTTGACCTTGAACAAATACCTTTATGAATCTCATTCTTGTAATTGTCCAATGAGAGGAATAGCATTCCAGAATAAGGAGGAGATGGTCCTACTCTACTCTGTCCTGATGAGACCATTTCCAGAATATTGTGTCCAGGTCAGATGGGGTGGGTTAGGACCGCATTTTGAAAAGAGCATTCAGATTAACCAGAAATGGGCAGCCAGCAGTAGAAACTCAAGTTCATGTCATCAGAACTAGCATTATTTATTTTTTCTATTGTTTTTCTTTTCTTTTTTTAAATTTTTATTTGGAATATTTTCCCATAGTCATACATTTCATGTTCTTTCCCTTTCCCCCAACCCCTCTAACCCCCCTTAGCCAATGCACAATTCCACTGGGTTTTACATGTATTATTGATCAAGAGATAATTCCATATTACTGATAGTTGGACTAGAGTTATCGTTTAGGGTCTACATCCCCAATGAAATCCCCATCAGCCCATCTGTTCAAGCAGTTGTTTTTCTTCTGTGTTTCTCCTCCCACAGTTCTTCCTCCAAATGTGGCTAGTTTTCTTTTTTAAAAGTCCCTCAACCTTGCTCTGGATCCTTGCAGTGCTGCTAGTAGAGAAGTCCTTTATGTTCAATTGTACCACAGTGTATCAGTCTCTGTGTACAATGTTCTCCTGGATCTGCTCCTTTCACTCTGCATCAGTTCCTGGAGGTCATTCCAGTTCACATGGAATTCCTCCAGTTCTTTATTCCTTTGAGCACAATAGTATTCCATCACCATCAGATACCACAATTTGTTCAGCCATTCCCCAATCGAAGGACATTCTCTCATTTATCAAATTTTTGCCACCACAAAGAGCGAGGCTATAAATATTTTTGTACAAGTCTTTTTCCTTATTATCTCTTTTTGGGGTATAATCCAAGCAGTGCTAAGGCTGGGTCAAAAGGCAGATAGTCTTTTAAAGCCCTCCGAGCATAAGAACTAGCATTATTTAGACTAGAAAAGAGAAGACAGGCTAGAGGTGGAGAAGGAATGAATGAATGAATGAAAAAATTTCCAATCTCACTGTATGTAAAGCATTTGGTCCGGGGGCAAAAATATAAGGCAGTCTCTTCTTTCAAAGAATTCATGTTCTAATAGAGGAAGATAATATACATGGGGGAGCCATTGTCTTCAAGTTTTAGAAGGACTATCAAATGGGGTAGCTAGGTGGCATAGTGGATGGAGCACTGGGCCTAGAGGAAGGAAGATTCATCTTTCTGAGTTCAATTCTGACTTTAGACACCTACTAACTTTGTGACCTTAGGAGTTCACTTAACTCTGTTTTCCTTAGTTTTCTCATCTGTTGAATGAGAGGAAGATGGAAAAGGCAAAACACTTCAGTATCTTTTGCCAATAAAACCCCAAATAGGATCATAAAGAGTTGGACATGACTAAAAAAAATGACTGAAGAACAGCAAAATCAAATGTTACAAAGTTTCCCCATATTTTAATCAGATAGTCTTTCTAATAGCACTAAAAATGAGTTTTGAGGATAAAGATCCTTGGGAAATATGAAGGAAAGCAGTAGGGGAGTGGAAATGATTTTAGAATGTTTGAGCTGGAAGAGACTAGATTGATCACCTTGTACAACTCTTTTTAAAAGAAAAAAATCCTGCTTTACTTGGTCTTCCTGAGTAAAAAATAAACAAGTAGAAGTTATAAAAAGACAAATCTGGGCTTGAGAAGAAACTTGTCTAAAATTTATAGCTATACAGAAGGGGAAAGGGCTGCCTAATGATGAAATAGGTTTGGATGCTTTGCTGGAGGTATTCATCTGAAAGTTGAATGGCTGATTTTGAATATTGCAAATGAGATCCTTTTTATGGGACAGGTTGGCATGCATGACAGCTGAGGTCCCCTCTGATTGAAATTCTGTGATTCTACTTTAAAACTGAGTGATGCTTATGAGAATGAGCTGTATATTGGATTCTCAACTAAATCTAATTGGTTCAATTGAATTGGGTCCAATTGTACCCAATTGAATTGCATTACAATACAACTGGCTTTTACAATATGGCCCATTGGTCACCCTCCATCTGGTTTAGTCCAACTCACCAGATAGTCTTATTGGAGTATGGTCACTGTGTATGCTACAGCTTCTTGGTGCCACAGGAGTGATTTGGGTGAAAAGTGGACACAAAGTGTATAAGTAGCCCTTTAAAGGGGTTTGACAAGCCCTCACACCAGAGAAGCCTTTCTAATAGTTCTAGAAAACATGAGTTTTGAGACTAAGGATACTTGGAAAGTATATGGAAGAAGGAAAGCAAAAGGGCATTGGAAATGATTTTACAATGTTTGAGCTGGAAGGGACTGGAGAGATCACTTTATACAACATTCTTTT
Organism: Gracilinanus agilis; assembly: GCF_016433145.1. Taxonomy (NCBI): domain Eukaryota; kingdom Metazoa; phylum Chordata; class Mammalia; order Didelphimorphia; family Didelphidae; genus Gracilinanus; species Gracilinanus agilis. Next base: position 141,217,496 of record NC_058131.1, on the reverse strand, counting down.
TTTGAAAATAGAAAATAGATTCAGAGAAGAGAAATGACTTGTCCCAAGTTTCATATGTAGTAAGGAGAAGAGCTGGAATTCCAACTCGGGTCCTTTGCCATACCCATTGCCTCTCAGTGTGGAAGGGATCAGGGGTTTAACATAAAATTCTCCTTATTTACAATATTGCTGATGGCTAATGAAAGCCAGGCACTTTCACCATGCCACCCTCTGTAGGGATAGTGAAGGAGTGGCTAAAATCCAGCACAAGGTGAACTCAGTGGTTATTTAAAAGTATTTCCCTGAGTAGTTTAGTAGGATTAAGTCATAATGGGTTATGGACTCAAGAATGGATTGAACAAATTAGTTATTCAAAGAGGGTGTAAATATCCAGCTAAATTTTAACTGAGCTAAGCTGTTCATTTTTTCCCCCTTTGCCTCCTTTACAATATATTCTCTTTCATGAATTGTATTGGTTTTCATGAGAATTTCTCTTCTTCCCCTGTTTTATTAATAGCTACTAAAGTGGCTGAAGATTATGAAAAATAAGGGGGGCATCTTTCAGTTCTCAGCTCCATGATATTTTGCTTTTCCTCTCCTATCCTCTCATCACTAGCTCCATTGGTTTTCAGACGAGGCTGCCAACTTGGATCTAATTAGCTCTCTGCTATTACTCTTGGTCTCATTTGCTATTAACCACTACTTTCTAATTTTTCAATATGGTTCTTTAATTGGTCACAGCTTTTCAAGGCATTTCTTTTCCCAAAGAGATTTAGGGCTTTGCTTTTGTAGCATTCTGAGGCACTGGTAGGTCACAAACGAAATCAAGTTTCTTAAATTGTTTCTTACAAAATGTTTCAAAATTATCTCATGGCAGTATATTGATAAATACCACATTATGTTCCTTAGGATCTCTTTGGATGGGGCAATGAAATGGTATAGTGGATAGAGTGCTGGGTCTGGAGGCAGGAAGACCTGAGATAAAATCTGACTTCAGATATATACTAGCTGAGTGACCCTGGGCAAGTCACTTAATCCTATTTCCTCACTTTCCTCATCTACCAAATGAACTGGAGAAAGAAATGGTGAACCACTCCAGTAACTTTGCCAAGAAAATCTCAAACGGGGCCATAAAGGGTCAGACATGGCTGAAAACAACTAAACAATAATAACTTTTTTAGATATTATTTTTTCTCAACTCTGATAGCAATCATTCAAGTATCTGTCTTTCCTTACCTCCCCAAGAAGAAATATAATGCATTGGTCAAAAATATGGTTTTATAATGCCAAATAAGATTATACTTCACCTTCTGTGATTATTTAGTAGCATTAGTCAAGAGTCTTGTTTACATTTCCAAACCTCTTGAGATTTTGCTATGTGGACCAGGAAAGTCTTTAAGTTTGTGTATCTCATTCTCCACCTCTTTAATAGCCTGACTTGCAGAACACTGGAGGAGTTGATAAATTGACATTTGTAATGTGTTTTAAAGATTGGGAATGGCAATAAGCCATTAAATATCCTCTCTGGTGTTTTTATCTATCCTTTTTTCCTTTAAAAATAAGAAAACTTAAGACTTTTGACTTATAGAAAAAAATTTTTAAGAAATAACAGAGGTGGGTAAAGTGGGATTTCCTACCATCTACTAAATGTTCATATTTATTAATATGGCAATGCATAGATTTCAGAAATCCATCAATGCCCTCAAGGAAAGTAATACAAACATCCAGAATTTTTAACTAGAGAAGGAGGAACATAGGAGACAGTAATCCTGGATACTAGTTCAAAGTTGCTTTCTGTCAGGGGAGAGAAGAAGAGGACAGTGGAGTGAAGACAAAACTCGGGCAGCTTACCAGATCTTAGTTCTTATTTTAACTTATCATAAAGGGTCCTGGCCATGCCTTCACTTCCTGGAATGTCTCTACCCTGAGGATTACTCTACTGATCCATGGCCACTATTTCATACAAGGGCCCAATCATACTTCATTTATTTCACTCCTGATTCGACTCCCTCTTTGGACTTCCTCTCCATCTCCTTACAGTGAGATACTTTTTATATCCTTCCCAGATCCTTTTTAGATGTGGTCCTCTTCCATTAGTATGTATGCTCCTTGAGGGTATAGATTGTCTTGTTTGGCAATACTTGAATCTCTAACACTTAGCATATATATTATCACATAGTAAGTACTTGAATAAATTAATAGTAAAAATAATAATAAATATTCTAACAAACTAGGTGCTATTATTTCAGTTCTGCTGAAGGAATGCCATAAAAGTGACCCTTAAATTTAATGCCCCAGGTCGCAGCTCCAGTGTCCCTGTCTTAGTTATGGCTCTGTCATCCACTAACAGTTATAATAAATAAACCAGTATTTCCTTTTTCAATGCCTAATGGTTCTATTAGATAAATAAAGTAGTTGTTCAGTCCTTTCAGTTGTCTCTGACTATTTGTGAAACCATTTGGGGTTTTCTTGACAAAGATACTAGAATGGTTTATTATTTCCTTCTTTACTTCATTTTACTCAGAAGGAAATGGAAGTAAACAGGGTTAAATGACTTGCCCAGGGTCACACAGCTCATATGTATCTGATGCTAAATTTGAACTCAGATCATCATCCATCAAAACTGTAGATTCCGTGCTTTATCCATTGAGCTGCCTACTGCTAGGGACTTTTTGTGTGTGTATTTGCTCTGTTCCAACTCTTCCTTCCCATCTTTGTTTTATTTAGAGCCATAGCAGCATCATTGTGAATCACTGTGATATCATAGCTTCACTGACATTATTAGAGAAAAGAGTTAGGTACAATGTGGAGATTCTCCAGGTATTCGTGTTTGAGGATGATTTTATATCAATGGTATCCATCCTGGGACATTTTTTTAATATCCTACATGAAATCCTTAATTAATTACACAAAAGAGTTTTCCTAACTATCCATCCAGGAAGGAAAATGGATGACAGTGCTTGTTATCCAGAATATGAAATAAATTGTATGTACAACCCACAGAGCTGACACATCAGCTCAGTACAATAACATTTAAACTTAAAACTGCACTAAAACTTTTGAGACACATTATATCTTAAATTGATGCTATGAATGGAAGATGACAACCCAGAACTGAAAGATTAAGAGAAGAGTAGGCTGTACTGAATATTCTTCTATTAGCTCTTTATCTCTCTCTCTCTCTCTCTCTCTCTCTCTCTCTCTCTCTCTCTCTCTCTCTCTCTCTCTCTCTCTC
>NC_058131.1:141128691-141211562 GCF_016433145.1 Gracilinanus agilis | reverse complement strand
TCTCTCTCTCTCTCTTTCTCTCTCTCTCTCTCCATCTCTGTTGCTCTCCATCTCTGTCGCTCTCCATCTCTCTCTCTTTCTGCCTCTACAACTGGTTTTGGAGAGGCAAGCCTCCAAATCAAGTCAGCAGGGTCTCAGGGAAGAAGTTCCTTTAGAATATGGTTTCTGGTGTTGGGATAATGTATAATCATCCTAGAAAGACAGTTAGAATCAGCTTTTGGAGAACTTTAAATGCTAAGCAAAATAGTTTGTCTTTTATCTTAGATACAATAGGCAATTGCTTAAGTTTCTTGAACAGGGAGTAGTGGTCAGAACTATGTTTTAAGAATATTGATTTGGCAGCAGCATGGAAAGATAATCAGGTTATTTCAATATTCCAGGAGAGAGGTGATGAAGGCATTACCTAAGGTGATGGTGGTATAAATGAAGAGAAGATGGATGCAAGAGATGCTGACCAGGTAGAATAGAGGGACTTGGCAATTGATAAGATTTGTGTATGTGTGTGTGTGTATGTGGATTGAGTGGGAATGAAATGTGGAGGATGACCAGCAGGTTATAAAATGGTGATATCCTTAATAGAAATAGAGAAGTTAAGAGGAGGGGTGTGTTTTGGAGAAATGATAATGAGATAGGCTTTAACTGTGTTGAGTTTGAGATGCCTTTGGGACACTTAGATAAAAATGTCCCAGGCATTTGGAGGCCTGGAACTCAAGAAAGAGATGAAAGCAGAACATATAAATTGGAGACTCATCTGCCAGGGAAGACAGGTGGATCTAAAGATACTAATGAGAACATCAAGAGACTGCGTCTCAGGAGAGAAGAGTACACTCCTGAATATGAGACAGTAAATTGACGATGATTCTGCAAAGGAGAATGAGAAGGAGCATTCGGAATGATAGAAAGAGAATCATCTAAGGGAATGTCATAAAAACTCAGAGAAGAGAAGATCTAAAAGGAGAGGGTTGAGCTGAAGTGCCTATTGAATCCAAAAAGTCAGGAAAGAAAAGGACAAAAATTGAATATTGGAAAGGACCTTAGAGATCATCCTAACCCTCTCATTTTGTTGTTGTCCATCCTTAGTTTTCAAAAAGCACCAATGACATTATGAGAATGAAGTCTTGACTTATGGGTGATTTTGATTTAAGTGAGGCAAAATTGCATAAATTTATCAACCTCAATTTAGAGTCATCAAAATCTGATGGCAGCACAAAGGTCAAGATGATTGATGATGGCCCAAGGTGCAGTGGATTACCTTGGTGTCTTCCATGTCTGACCAAGTGCTAGGGACTCCACAGCACCTGCTTCAGTTGCCATTGAAACAAATTGTCCTCATCTACCCATTCCACGGGGGAAGTCTTCATGTGCTTGGGCTAGACATGTCTCTAACTAACTCACCAAAAGTTTTGAGGTCTCTTAGTTACCCTCAACCTGTTTAGCCCATCTGGAGAGAGTTTTACTGAGATATGGCTGCTGTGCCTACTACAGCTTCTTGGAAATACAGGTGGGAGTTGAGTGAGAGATGGACATCAAAGATGGATGAGCAGCCCTGAAAGGAGCTCAGCAAGTCCTCTCACCAGAGGTGCTAGTTCTCTCTGAACATCCTATACACCTTACCTCTCATTTTATAGAGGGAAAAACTGAGGCCCATCAAGGTGAAGAGAGTTGCTGAAAATCACTCAATGAGAAAGTTATAATTTATATAGATCTTCTGACTCACACAATCCAGTTTTTTCTAGTGTATAGCACTCTCTCTAATATGTATATCTTTATCTATATCCACATCTCTATATCATCTACATCTTTGCATGTATGCAATATACTTTTCATTACATTATAAGCCTACTTTATATCAATACAGATTTTTTAAACCCTTACCTTCTATCTTAGAATCAAATACTGTATAATTGGTTCCAAGGCAAAAGAGTGGTAAGGGCTAGGCAATGGGAGTTAAGTGACTTGCCCAGGATCACACAGCTAGGAAGTGTCTGAGGCCAAATTTGAACCCAGGACCTCCCGTCTCTAGGCCTGGATCTCAATCCACTGAGCTACCTAGCTACTCCCTCAATACAAATTTTTAAAGGGAAGAATTTTAAAAGGCTGCAGAAATTTCTCTTCTCCCTAGTTCCGCAGTAATAATACCTAGACTTGAAAATAGAAATATAGTGCTTGTACCAGGAACCATGTTTTCTAATTTTTGAACATTCTCACTTGGCCATAAACCAATTTCCTGTAAACTGGACCCAAATTCTTTCAGGGCTTGGGCTTGTACTAACCTGTACTGCTGATAAAATAGTCATATAAATATGAAGGAGATTTTTTAAATGTAGCCAGAAGCAGAAATCTAAAAGATTCTAAAATTGGCTGAACATTTTTTTATCTATTGAAAAAGAAAAACACCTTAGAATGTATCACCATTCCCAGAATGGTACCACAGTTATTCTGCTAAAGCCACTCCTAAGATGCCTGAATTTCTGACTCTGGCCGGCAGAGGCTCTAATTAGTACAAGGGAAGCCTATAGCTGGGACAGAAGGTTATTAGACCCATGAATCTTTTTTTTCCCCTCCAGATTACTGTCAAAGGAATGGATGTCTGAGCATCTACACTTGTGTTCTTTGTGAGCCAAGAAGAAGAGAAGGGCACTATTGTTTAGCCATTCAGTCATATCTGACTTTTTGTGACCCTCTGGACCAGAGAAATACTGTCTATGTGGTTCTCTTGGCAAAGATATTGGAGTGGCTTGCCATTTCCTTCTCCAATGGATTAAGGTAGTGATGGGCAAACTATGGCCCATTAGGCGGCCAGATGTGGCCTCACGACATTATTCCTAATCTGATGAATATAATGAGTAGGATACAGTACAATGAAACTTCAAAAGAGTTGCCTTAGAAACAGACGGACAGATGAGCATTTCCTTTCCTTTGGCCCCCTCTTTAAAAAGTTTGTCCATCCCCGGATTAAGGCAAACAGAATTTAAGTGATTTGCCTAGGGTCACACAACTAGAAAATGTCTGAAACCAGATTTGAACTCAAGTTTTCTTGAATCCAGGTCCAGAACTCTATCCATGGAGCCATCTCACTGCCTTGAAGAGGTGTAGGAAGTTATTTATGGCTGTGCCTCTTAACTCATGCCCCAATTGGGCATATACACACATCTTTCCAATTTTTCAAAACTTATTACAAAAGTCTTACATTCTTCTTTTCTCTCTCAGGGGTGAGTTAGGTAGAAAGATGAGTCCAGATTCCATGAATTGTGGTCACTTAGAAGACCTTAATAAGAAAAGTTGGATTTATTCTCAATGTTGGGGTACTCCAGAGAACAGTAAGCTAGAATAACTTGTAAATTTGGGAAACTAGGAAGAAAAGAGTATTAACCTGTGATTCCTAAAAACTCTAAGGAGATGACCATGTCATTTGGCCCTTTTTTAGGGGTTATCTGAGTGTGGGTCTCATTTCTGTCTGCTTTATCAAGGTGAGGAGGCAGCACTGGCATGTAGTCTTAAAGACCTGCCAGAGAGGATGTTGTTACAATTAGGGAGGATCCATAACTGAGCCATAGGATGGGAAGGCAGCATTTGTAGTCACTCTCTATAGAAAAGGTCAGCTTTCCCCCCACCCTAAGGTTGTTTGTAGGTAGAGCCAAGGCTTCTGGTCTGGTGTCCCCTAAATAGGCTCCTCTTACTTATGATGACTATATAACGGATTTATTTGGAAGAAGGAAAAGAGAGCTAAGTCCCCTTCTATAACAAAATAGTGCTGTTCTAGGGAGTTTGGATACCTAAATGTCTTTTCCTCTGACATTTTTATGTGTGTGTGTGTGTTTCCTATGTATGTCCCTTTGGAAAGTTGTGCATTGGGTTATACTCCAACCAGATTGAAGATTTCTACATGGAGTAAACCAAAAGTCTGAGGGATGGTGATTGTGTCACACCACAAGGGATATTTACACTTTTGATAAAACATTGTGAACCCTTTTGCTACCTTCTTAAATATGCCCGTGTCACAGGTCACAGAACACTGTGAATTTACCTCATCTGAATGGGAAACCTCAAAGAGGGAAATTCTACCACAGATTTTATCAATTAAGTGGAAAATGAAAAGAATATTTCAACAGAGTAGACTCATCAACATGTTGATTAATGGATTACTATCAAACTTGGTGGTGCAGTTGATAGAACACTCTGCCTGGAGTCAGGAAGACTCATCTTCCTGAGTTCAAATCCAACCTCAGACATTTACTAGCTGTGTGACCCTGGGCAAGCCACTTAATCCTTCGTGTCTCAGTTTCCTTATATGTAAAATTATTTGGAGAAGGAAATGACAAGCCACCTCAGTATTTTTGCTAAGAAAAAGTAAAAAGGGGTCATGAAGAGTTGGACTTGACTGAACAAAAACATCAATAATAGAAAAAAATCATAGAATTTGAAAGTTGGAAGGGATCTTAACAGTCATGTAGACCAACCTAAAATCAAAAGGAAACTCAACTAAGCATATCTGACAAAGAATCATCCAGCCTTTCCTTGAAAGTCTCCAGTGAGAGAAAACTCAATACCACTCAAGGCACTTTGGGTCAATTCTAAACTTTTTTTTTTTAATATCCCACCTCCCAACTTTCCATGCCTTCTTCCAGATCTGTCTTTTCTAGCCAAACCAAATAAATCTAATTCCTCCTCTGCATTTGAAGGCAACCTTTTGAATAATTGAAGAAATCTATCATGTCTCTGAGCCTTCTTTTCTTCAGCTTAAACATTGCCAGTGATTTTGACCATCTCCATATGACAGACTCAAGGCTCTTCTCCCTACTAGTTAGCCTCCTTTGGTCACTCTCCAGCTTCCCAATGATCTCTTTAAACTATGATGCCTAGAACTAAGCACAATACAATAAGTAAAGAATGAGACTGTCATCTCCTAATTTCTGGAAACTATGATGCCCAGTTCAGTCCCAGATGACACTTGCACAGTGTTGGTGATTCATATGAAACGTGTAGTCCACTAACACACCCAGATCTTTTTTAGACAACATGGCATCTCATCATGCCTTCTCTGTGTTATCTTTGGAAAATTTGTGCCCAAGTTTAAGATTTTAATCCCCACTGAAGTTCACGTTGTAGATTCAGTTCAGTGCTCCAGCCACTCAAGATCTTTTTGCATTCTGCCATCCACTCTGTTAGCTTTGCCTCTCAGCTTTGGTTTTTCAGCAAATTTGATGAGCACACATTATATCCTCATATATTCCTTGTATCTAAGAGGAAATAAACATGTTTTCCCTTATCTCCAGAAGAATTACCTAGAATTACATTTCTAGTCTAATGAAGTCATTTTATTAAGGCTTTGACACACTCACATGTGGACTATTGCAAGGAAACCCTCTTCTGGAAGCAGGTGGCCTTGTGAAAGCATCAGGGAGAAACAGCAGGGACAAGGGTTCAACTCCAGCTTCAGGCAATTTAAAACTGACATCTCCCCCTTTGCACAGTCAGGGAAATGGAGCTGACCTAGTTGTTTGATCCTTTTCAGCTCTGCATGGAAGCATGATTCAGAAGAGGAGCCCTTTTATCAAGTCTTAATTAAACAAAATCCTCATACCAGGGTAGCAGCTAATCAGTTATTTTCCTACAAGTCAGTACAGTAGGCCTGCTGCCTCAAGTGGGACTGCAGGAGGGATAATTTCAAAGGAGGAATCTTGTTGAAGAAGAGGAAGAACAGAATGCAGAAGTGCATCTCTCACTTATGTGAGTACCTGGGAATTCCTTCCTGATGAAGACTATATTCATAGAATCATAAATCTGGAAGGTATCTCAGAGGCTTTAAAATGCAACCCATTCATTTTAAATAGGAGGAAATTGGGACTTAGGGAGGTGAACTGAGTTATCCAAAGTCACCAAGACAGAGGTTGGATCTGAACCCAGGTCTTCTGATTCCAGAGTCAATTTTCTGTACCATGCTACCTCCATTTAGGCTTGACCCTAATTCTTTTAGACCTTGGCCTATGCTAACTTGCATTATGTGACTAAAATAGTTATATAAATATGAGGGTTCATCTGACCTCCTGCAGTACTGTCTGTACCACCACTTTAGGCCCTTCTAAGCTGCCTTAGAACATTACTGTTTAATGGCTGCATCTTGTGGCTTATATGATTGAAGAGTGAAAGGAATATGTCTAATGTTTCTGTATGCACCAGGGTCTATGAGAGCTAGGCACTCAGTATACACTCAATAAATACTTAATGAATTAATCTGCCTATATTGAATTGTAGTTTCATTTGCAGTATCCTAATATTCTTTCCTTGCTTCCTTTCCTCCTTCCTTCCCTCCTTCATTCCTTTCCCCCTTCCTCCTTCCTTTCCCTCTTTATTTCTTTCTTTCTCTCCTTCATTCCTTTCTTCCTTTCTTCTTCCCTTCCTCCCTCCTTTCCCTCCTTCCAGTGTGCCTCAAAAGGATCTTGTGGGGATTTGATGAGCTGGTATATACCAACTTGCTTTGTAAACTATTAAAATTATTCCCAGAACTTCTATTTCTAGGGACTTCCTTAAGCTTTACCTAAGTAGGCACCATATTGTTGCCTATCTCCTGGGAAGGTAAAAAAAAAAAAAAAGGTTCCATGAGAGGAACCTTGGTCTAGTTATAGAGTTTTAGACTTGGGTCTACCTGGCTTAAGAAATTATTTGCCTTTTTGAGCCTTAGTTCCTCATCCAAAAAAATGAAAGGATTGGACTAGATAAGATTGTATGTATCTAAACTCCCTTCTAGTTCTAAACCTATGAGCACCTCTAAGGGCAATCATGATACATTAGGAATGGGGTGTTATTTTTCTCTTAAACCAAATTTGAATCAATAGCTAACTTTGAGATTAGTCTTTAGGTGGAACCCAATTAATAAATTAGTAGTAATCTAACTTCTACTAATGACAAAGCAATGTATTTGATTTAATATCTTTGCTCAAAGCTAGATCTCTTTTCACTGTCCTCCCTACTGAGTAGTGTCAGACCTGTCCCTTGGCAATCTTAAACCTTCAGGAAATAGAAAGCACATCTCCTTCATGGAAAAGGCTAGGAACCCTCTGATCTATAAGCCTCCTCTAAAAGCTTGCCTTTCAGCAGTTACAACTACTTACAGCAGGGAGGCTGCCTCTCAAGAGAACAGAGCATCCAGAATGCCTCCTGTTCCTCTCCCGGTCCACAGCCTGGCTTTCCATTGCAAGCTAGTCCACATCTACAGGAGGTGAAAGGTTAAGAGGTTTGTTCTGTATAACCACAGTAGCTGGAAGATCATATGCTTAATTGCTCAAGGGCTTGGCTGGAAAGCTGATGAGATTAACCTTGATCCTTTCCTGGGAGTGCCTAAGCTTTCTGAGTTTTGATTAAGATACAGAATGCTGAGAGTTGCTATTCTTCACTCTTGCATTCCAAACTCTAAGCCAGGAAATATCAATGTAAGCAAAGACTATGAAAAGCATCAGAAGGTGATGGCAGCAGCATCACTGCTGGGGCTAAAATTGGCAGTCCTGGAAAAAGTGCCATCTTTCCTGGCCAACCCTGAACTCTGTCCTTGAAAGGGGGGGTATTAGGCAGGTTGACAATAAGGGTACCCCTTCTGTCTCTCTGCTATAGGCAGCAATATAGATGAGTGTTTTGCTGAAATTTGAGGTAACCTAGGTCCCTGAACTCATGGATGTTATAGGTTTGGCCATAAATATTCTATGAGCCCATGGCACAATAGAAAGAATGCTGGGCATAGTAGAAAGAATACTGGTTTAGTGTCAAAGACTCCCTGATAAATTCTGACTGTCAATTATTTCCTTTGGGACCAGTTTTCTAAATTTCTTTTAATTTAATTTAAAGAAATTTCTAAATGTCTTTAAAATTAGAGGGTTGGACACTAGTTCTGCACTTAATCTCTGAAACTCCTCTGGTCACACTAACTAAATGTGAATAACTCTCAAGCCCTATCCCCACCCTTTTCTTTGATCCTTTTTTTCTTCTCCCTTCTTACAGGATATCTTCACCCAGTTGCCCTGAAATTGAACTTAAATTCAGTTTTGAAACTAAACTCACTGACTTCCTATCAAACAAGACAGGGATTAGATCAGTCATTTCATTGGTATTGGGAACTCCCAGGTAAGGATAAGCCCTCTATCAAAGCAGGTGGGCACTTTCTATGCAATTTATAATATTACAGACTTGACTAGAGACGTTGTGATTTGTCCAAAGTCACACAATCAGTGTATGTCAAGGTAGGATATGAACTCAGATCTTCTTGGCTTTGAGGCTTGATTTAGTATACATCTTTAACTAACATTGCAACAATCAATTTTCTCTATTATAGCTACATCCCATTTTAGGGGAAGAATGAATTCTTTAGGGTGGTTGAATTGTTTGAATTCATACTGTATATCTCAACTGGGCTAAAAACCAATGACTGTATTTTATAAAATTTATAAACTTTTAAAAATATAATTTGTATATTTTACATAATCATCATACATATAATATATGATATATATTGTGCAAGTTGTATAATTTTTACAACTTTCAAATAATGTGAATTCAAACACATGATTACTTCAGAAGATTCATTATTCGCATTAATTGGGACCTAGATGTGCTATCAAGGGCATCAATCTCTTAGTTAATTAGTTTTATGTACTTGAAGGCATTTTAGATTTTTTTTAACTCTCTTCCCCCAATTTCGCCCAACTCCTCACTTCCATTAACTCATTAAGAAATCCTATGAATTCTTTTCTCACTCTTGTTTTCTGGATCTATTCCTTTCTTAATATTTCTATCAACACCATTTTAGATCAGATTGAACTCATTTAACCTTGTAGTAACAAAGAAATCATCCAGTATTTATGTGGAGAAACAGAGGGATGTGGTTTATTATGAGGGTAACCAACATGTAAATAAAAACAAATATTATAGTGAAGATCATTCAGAACATGAATTCACCAAAAATGTAAAATGAGACCCACAATAATCCCTCTCTCTCTCTCTCTCTCTCTCTCTCTCTCTCTCTCTCTCTCTCTCTCTCTCTCTCTCTCTCTCTCTCTCCTTCAGAAACAGTACTAAAATGAATTTACCCTGAAGAAGAAATCATATCTAGTTTCGGTCAATGGGAAAAGGATTGTATTTGGAGTCAGAAAACATTGGTTGAAGTCCTAGCTTTGCTATTTACTAACTCTGTGACCTTGAGTAATTCCTAGCACTTAGTTTCCTCATCTATAAAAATATAAAATGAAAAGGCTGGTTTAGATTATCTCTAAAGACCTTTGCACTCTAAATCTAATGTCCTGTACTATACTGATTTGACATATCTACTATGGAAGAGAAAGGAGCAAAAATTTATATAGTCTATTTTATGCTATGCACTGTGCTAAGTGTTTTTTTTTACAAGTATTACTTAATCCTCACAAATTATTTTCATTATCCCTAATTTATAGTTGAGGAAACTAAGGCAAACAGAAGTTAAGTGATTTGCCAAGGGTCAGTTACTACCAATTTGAGGTAATACAGTTGTTCTAGGCACCTAGTAAATAGCTAAAATAATGAATTAAACATTTGTGGGGAGCTTATCCTGATTCTTTTAATTCTTAGTTCTCTCCTCTTCAAATGATCATGTATTTTTGTTGTTGTTCAGTTGTTTTTTCAGTCATGTCTGACTCTTAGTGAATCCATTTGGGATTTTCTTGGGCAAGATCCTGGAGTGGTTTGCCATTTCATTCTCTAGTTCGTTTTATAGAGAAGGAAAGCCAGGCAAACAGGGTAAGTGACTTGTCCAGGGTCAAAAAGCTAGTGAGTTTCTAAGGTTAGATTTGAATACAGGTAATACAGTATTCAGGTCTTTGAGTTCAGTTCTCAGGCCCAGGGCTTTATTTACTGAGCCACCAACTGCCACTGCTATGGAGAATCTGCCCTGTTTTTGAGAAAAATAAAGCAGCTGGTTAAACTCTGGATATAATTTAGAGCAAGTATGTAAGCTCCTTGAGGGAAAGGACTATNAGTGTCAGACCTGTCCCTTGGCAATCTTAAACCTTCAGGAAATAGAAAGCACATCTCCTTCATGGAAAAGGCTAGGAACCCTCTGATCTATAAGCCTCCTCTAAAAGCTTGCCTTTCAGCAGTTACAACTACTTACAGCAGGGAGGCTGCCTCTCAAGAGAACAGAGCATCGAGAATGCCTCCTGTTACTCTCCCCGTCCACAGCCTGGCTTTCCATTGCATGCTAGTCCACATCTACAGGAGGTGAAAGGTTAAGAGGTTTGTTCTGTATAACCACAGTAGCTGGAAGATCATATGCTTAATTGCTCAAGGGCTTGGCTGGAAAGCTGATGAGATTAACCTTGATCCTTTCCTGGGAGTGCCTAAGCTTTCTGAGTTTTGATTAAGATACAGAATGCTGAGAGTTGCTATTCTTCACTCTTGCATTCCAAACTCTAAGCCAGGAAATATCAATGTAAGCAAAGACTATGAAAAGCATCAGAAGGTGATGGCAGCAGCATCACTGCTGGGGCTAAAATTGGCAGTCCTGGAAAAAGTGCCATCTTTCCTGGCCAACCCTGAACTCTGTCCTTGAAAGGGGGGGGTATTGGGCAGGTTGACAATAAGGGTACCCCTTCTGTCTCTCTGCTATAGGCAGCAATATAGATGAGTGTTTTGCTGAAATTTGAGGTAACCTAGGTCCCTGAACTCATGGACGTTATAGGTTTGGCCATAAATATTCTATGAGCCCATGGCACAATAGAAAGAATGCTGGGCATAGTAGAAAGAACACTGGTTTAGTGTCAAAGACTCCCTGATAAATTCTGACTGTCAATTATTTCCTTTGGGACCAGTTTTCTAAATTTCTTTTAATTTAATTTAAAGAAATTTCTAAATGTCTTTAAAATTAGAGGGTTGGACACTAGTTCTGCACTTAATCTCTGAAACTCCTCTGGTCACACTAACTAAATGTGACTAACTCTCAAGCCCTATCCCCACCCTTTTCTTTGATCCTTTTTTTCTTCTCCCTTCTTACAGGATATCTTCACCCAGTTGCCCTGAAATTGAACTTAAATTCAGTTTTGAAACTAAACTCACTGACTTCCTATCAAACAAGACAGGGATTAGATCAGTCATTTCATTGGTATTGGGAACTCCCAGGTAAGGATAAGCCCTCTATCAAAGCAGGTGGGCACTTTCTATGCAATTTATAATATTACAGACTTGACTAGAGACGTTGATTTGTCCAAAGTCACACAATCAGTGTATGTCAAGGTAGGATATGAGCTCAGATCTTCTTGGCTTTGAGGCTTGATTTAGTATACATCTTTAACTAACATTGCAACAATCAATTTTCTCTATTATAGCTACATCCCATTTTAGGGGAAGAATGAATTCTTTAGGGTGGTTGAATTGTTTGAATTCATACTGTATATCTCAACTGGGCTAAAAACCAATGACTGTATTTTATAAAATTTATAAACTTTTAAAAATATAATTTGTATATTTTACATAATCATCATACATATAATATATGATATATATTGTGCAAGTTGTATAATTTTTACAACTTTCAAATAATGTGAATTCAAACACATGATTACTTCAGAAGATTCATTATTCGCATTAATTGGGACCTAGATGTGCTATCAAGGGCATCAATCTCTTAGTTAATTAGTTTTATGTACTTGAAGGCATTTTAGATTTTTTTTAACTCTCTTCCCCCAATTTCGCCCAACTCCTCACTTCCATTAACTCATTAAGAAATCCTATGAATTCTTTTCTCACTCTTGTTTTCTGGATCTATTCCTTTCTTAATATTTCTATCAACACCATTTTAGATCAGATTGAACTCATTTAACCTTGTAGTAACAAAGAAATCATCCAGTATTTATGTGGAGAAACAGAGGGATGTGGTTTATTATGAGGGTAACCAACATGTAAATAAAAACAAATATTATAGTGAAGATCATTCAGAACATGAATTCACCAAAAATGTAAAATGAGACCCACAATAATCCCTCTCTCTCTCTCTCTCTCTCTCTCTCTCTCTCTCTCTCTCTCTCTCTCTCTCTCTCTCTCTCTCTCTCTCCTTCAGAAACAGTACTAAAATGAATTTACCCTGAAGAAGAAATCATATCTAGTTTCGGTCAATGGGAAAAGGATTGTATTTGGAGTCAGAAAACATTGGTTGAAGTCCTAGCTTTGCTATTTACTAACTCTGTGACCTTGAGTAATTCCTAGCACTTAGTTTCCTCATCTATAAAAATATAAAATGAAAAGGCTGGTTTAGATTATCTCTAAAGACCTTTGCACTCTAAATCTAATGTCCTGTACTATACTGATTTGACATATCTACTATGGAAGAGAAAGGAACAAAAATTTATATAGTCTATTTTATGCTATGCACTGTGCTAAGTGTTTTTTTTTTACAAGTATTACTTAATCCTCACAAATTATTTTCATTATCCCTAATTTATAGTTGAGGAAACTAAGGCAAACAGAAGTTAAGTGATTTGCCAAGGGTCAGTTACTACCAATTTGAGGTAATACAGTTGTTCTAGGCACCTAGTAAATAGCTAAAATAATGAATTAAACATTTGTGGGGAGCTTATCCTGATTCTTTTAATTCTTAGTTCTCTCCTCTTCAAATGATCATGCATTTTTGTTGTTGTTCAGTTGTTTTTTCAGTCATGTCTGACTCTTAGTGAATCCATTTGGGATTTTCTTGGGCAAGATCCTGGAGTGGTTTGCCATTTCATTCTCTAGTTCGTTTTATAGAGAAGGAAAGCCAGGCAAACAGGGTAAGTGACTTGTCCAGGGTCAAAAAGCTAGTGAGTTTCTAAGGTTAGATTTGAATACAGGTAATACAGTATTCAGGTCTTTGAGTTCAGTTCTCAGGCCCAGGGCTTTATTTACTGAGCCACCAACTGCCACTGCTATGGAGAATCTGCCCTGTTTTTGAGAAAAATAAAGCAGCTGGTTAAACTCTGGATATAATTTAGAGCAAGTATGTAAGCTCCTTGAGGGAAAGGACTATTTAATTGTTATTTTTTTAATTCTTAGCACCCATCAGAGTGCCTTATTCACATTACTTACTTAAAAAAAATATTTGTTGAAGTTTAAATCGAAGGCATAAGTAAATCTTATTCAGATGTCAAGAATGCCTTTATTTGTTCTTTGTAAAATACCTCACCCCCAGGGAGAGTAAGTGGCAAATGAACAGATGTAATCAAATAGTCATTTTCTCTGATGTGTGAGAATATTGCTAAGGAGATCCTGCTAGGGTCATCAGGACAGATTAAAAAAAAAAACAACATTTTTTCCTATTTAAATTGTTACAGCAAAAAACTATATATCTAGAACAAAACTAATTTACATAACTTTAAGTACAAGACCAAAATGGCATGCACACTTGATAAGATCTACATGCTTCAAGAAAACTTCCTCTTTTAAAATTGTAGTGGAATCCTATTTCCTATCTGTGAAATAAAAGCAATAATATTTGTGGTAGTACAGGACGTGGTGTCAAGTGACACTCTTCCGCTCTCTGGATTGGGGTTGGTTTGCTCACCCTATCAGCACTTATGCTAGCTAGTTACAGTGCTTCCCTAAAGGATTGTTCATGAGGCTACAACTCATTCTCAAGCTCCTAAGGGTAAGTGATGTGAGGGAAGACATGTCTATGGCTCACAACTCAAGTGCCTGAGCTTCCACTCATGTGTTTTCCATTTAAACAAATTAGCCAAGATGTTATCATTTACTATTATTCATGAAACATTTAAAAATAGTAGGCAAAGTGATAATGATCAGAACTGAAAGAAACTTAGCAGTGAGGAACACGAATAGGGAAACCTATGTTCCCTGGGGCAACTCACAATTCTGGATTACAAGACTTGATTTTTTTTGGTTTAATTATGGAGCTGTCTATACTATGTGTTTATTACCTGTTGGGTAGGACTGTTTCTCTTTCTGTTCTCTCTCTCTCTCTGTCTCTCTCTCTCTCTCTCTCTGTCTCTCTGTCTCTCTCTCTGTCTCTCTCTGTCTCTGTCTCTCTCTCTCTCTCTCTCTCTCTGTCTCTCTCTCTGTCTCTCTCTCTCTCTCTCTCTCTCTCTCTCTCTCTCTCTGTCTCTCTCTGTCTCTGTCTCTCTCTCTCTCTCTCTCTCTCTCTTTCTTTCCAGAGGTGGGGAATTACTCAAGAAAATGACTAGGGGCAGCTGGGAAGCTCAGTGGTTTGAGAGTCAGGCCAAGAGACGGGAGGTCCTAGGTTCAAATCTGACCTCAGACACTTCCCAGCTGTGTGACCCTAGGCAAGTCACTTTTGACCCCCATTGCCTACCCTTAGCACTCTTCTGCCTTGGAGCCAATACACAGTATTGACTCCAAGATGGAAGGTAAGGGTTTAAAAAAAAAAAGAAAAGAAAAATGACTAAACTCTTAAGACCCCGTGTTTTAGCAATCTAGCAATTAAGTTTGTACCCCAAAGAAGTTATAGGGGGAAAAAAGATCCTATACACAAAAAAAATTCATAGTAATTTTTGTGGTTACCCCAATCTGGAAACAAATTGAATGCCTCTCAATTAGGACATGATTGAATAAATGTGATATTATTGAATAAATTGTGTACAACAGGATACCTCATCCCCAGGGAGATTAAGAATTAAAGTGGCAAATGAACAGATGGAACCAAATGACCATTTTTCTCTGATGTTATAGGATATTGCTAAGGAGTTGTTGATTCTGCTAGTCTATCAGCAAAGACATTAAAATTTTTTTCTATTCAGATTATTGTGGCAAAAAATATATCCAGTAAAATAAATATTGTATATATTTGACATGTATATAACCAGTAGAGTGGGGAACTTCCCACAGGATTGGGGAAATCCTCTGGCCCTTTTTTGTGACACAAGTGCTCTGGCCACTTGCAAAGGAATATTGACCATGTCTTGATGTGACAAAATGTTTCCTTATTAGACCATGAGGGTAGTTCCAAAAAGGTCTGAGCATTTAAATTCATAGAGGATAATGTCTTGTGGGAAAAAAAAAACCAAACCAAAACCTATCCCCTGTTAAGTTAAATGGACTTCTCTTTTGAGGGTAACACTTGGTGACTTTTACTCCAGAATCTTGTTGTAGGAGATAAGAGAGTTTTTTTTTTTCACCCCATCCAGAAGCAACTGGGACAATAACCAAAAGGAAGTGAGAACATGCATTTGCCTAGGAAATAATAATATTTGTGATAGCATGGGTAATATTACATAAGAAAAAGTAGATGGAACCAAAGTCACTGGGTACCTCTTCTGCTTTTGTTTCTCTCTCTGAGTATAATTTATAGAATTCTGAGGTTCCTAAGTTAGTGATAGCTACCCAGAAAGAGCTAATTTCTGCAACTACACCAATTTTCTGAGGACAGACTACATGCCAGATCATCTTGAACACAGGACTAAAGAGTCATTATTGACTGGAAGAGGAGCCGGACTTTGTGAGTTGCTCAGATATTAAAGCTCTGAAGCAAAGGAGATATATCTGTTTAAGAGCCTTATAAAGTCCTATAAAAATAGGAAAGGTTCCTCTAGATCCAGAGTCAAAAATATAATGAATTATCATTCTGCTATAAGAAAATGAATATGAGGGGTTCAGAGAAGCATGAGAAGACTCTGAATTGTTACAGAATAAAGAAAGTAGCACAATACATTTAACAACTATAATCAAAAAATTGAAAATAATACAAATAGGCCAATGAACTCAGAAAAGTGCAGTGATCACTACTGAATCCAGGGGTTAGATGATTGTAAATTCTCAATATGGAACACATCAACACATATAGTTGCTGCATTAATTGATTTTGCTTGACTGATTTTCTTTGTTATGAGGGACAAGGAGGAACCAAAACTGAGGAGTGGGCAAAGAGTACATAGGGAAATAATTATCCTATAAAATTAAAAAAATACATTAATCAAATTTATTATCATTAGTTTTCAAAGGTACTAAACACCTAAGGGGCAAAGAGCTAAGCTCTAATTGCAATCTTGGTAGGGTAGGGAGCAGAGAAATAAGACAGAGGAAATTCCTCCATCTTCCATCAATTTTCTAGTAAACCACACTCAGTAAGAGTTTTCTTGGCTCATACTTTTGTAATTATTTAAGAAAAAAAATTCTTTGAGACTACAATCTTCTCTTCCATAGCTAAAAAATTTCTATCATGCATTTTAGTCTCTAAAAGGTACATTTTCCTGGAAGGCTTGAACAAAATCTGTTTAGCTTTTTTTTTTTTTTGTAAAGAGCAAGAGGAAACACACACATACACATGGGCTACTTTCAAAGTGGAATAAAATACAAGCTCTGAATTCAGAGAACTCAAAAAGCATTTGGGTTTCAAGTGTGCACTTATATTCTCATGGTGAAAAATTTTGCAGGCTAATTGCAGGGGAGATAATGTATGCATCAACTTATAAGCAATTTGAAAATGGATTCTCTATTTGCATATTCCTATATTAAAAACAATACTGTTATTAAAGGGATTTGGTTTTTTTTTTTACTTTGATATATGTTAACTACTGTTTAATTACTCCATAATGGTAACAATACTACCATGTCAGTAAAGAATGTGTTTGGTTAGGGATTCTCTCCTTTTGGCCTTTACTTATAGGTTTAAATCCTCATAGGTTTAAAAAAAATGAGTTAATTAAATGCAAAATAGTCCATTAATGCAATGCTGATTAAAATGTAAAAATATAACTGTCATGAAATTCACATTTTATAGTCTCACTGCAATATTAATCCACCCACATTTAACATATGTAATATTTATTTCTCAATTTGGTACTGGCACTATGCCCTTAATATACATAATGCACATTAAAAATGTGGGCAAGTTCATGTTACACTATTGGGAAAACCTTCACTTTCCACATCTCAAAACTACAGTGTGAACAAGCTTTCAACATTAATGGAGGACCTAGGGAGTGCATTTTTATTTAATATCATTCTTTTAAAAAATGCGAAAACCTGGAAAACTAGAGAAATATTTGGGGAACCCAAACCATCAGGGTGGGCAGGAATGTCAGAAGCTATCTAGACCAAACTGGCCCTTACCAATAATCCAAGCTACAAGATATCAACCAGGATTCACTTAGACCATGGTTTCAAAGCCTCCATAAAGGACCTAGAGCAGTGTCTAAATACTTTAATATGCCACTATTTCAATAGCTTTGAAATTGAATAGATATTTGGATTCCTTCCAACCATATATATCACAATCTGTTCATGCAGGCTTCCCATCCTATGCAACTCTCATCCACCAGGTTTCTTGGTCCCTTCCAATTAAAGATCTCTACTCTTCTGAGGTAGCCCATCTCATGCTTCACGGAGCAGGTACATACCACAAGTTCTTTCATCTAGAAGGTGCCTTTTACATCTCTGTTAATCTGATTTGTGTAAATTAAACAACATGCCAAAGTTGTGGGTTGGGTTTAAATTCTATTTTAAAACATTTTCCTTTTAGCCACAATCTTTAGAAACACTCTTGCTGTTTGTTGTTAGTCATCTGTGATTTTGTGACCCCATTTGGAATTTTCTTGGCAAAGATACTAAAGTGGGTTTGCTATTTCCTTCTCCAGATCATTTAACAGGCGAGGAAAGCTAGGTAAACAGGGTTAAGTGACTTGTTTAGTATCATACAACTAGGTAATGTCTGATCTCAGATTTGTACTCACGATGATGAGTCTTTTTGATTCTAAGCCTGGTGCTCTATCCATAGCCATTTAGTTGACCTAAGGGTAAAAGCACCCTTAGCAGATACCTTGGTGGCTTTGATCTCTCTCCTTTGCAATCCACTTCTTCCTTCCAAGATCTAGGAGATCCTTGTGTGGTAGTTAATACTAAAAGTCTAGGGAAAGAACTACTTATAAATATAACTATCCTTATTTCTTGTTGGCAGTTGGTCCTATGGAAGAATTGTCTTTATAAATCAGATATTGCATTCAAGTATAGACTTGAATCCATCAGCCAAGCTGTCTGCTGGTTGCCAGCTGATGGTTGTTTATTTTTCCTATTCTTATATCCCTCCTGGGATTCTCTTCTCCTTTGTCCACAATGGCTGGCAATTTGGAATAGAAAAAATTAACTTAGTTTGAAGTCAGAGGGAAAATTACAGGAAGGCAGGACATTCCCCTAGAATCTGGCAAAGATGGGGGGATGAGAGCCTTTACCTTGGGGAAGACCATCATATCATCTTAATTCTTAGAGTCAAGGCAGGACAGGCGAAGAACATATGAAATAACTTCCAATCCATTTCTACAACCTATAGAGTACAGTCATTTCTCAACATTCACAGGCTTTTCATTTGCAGTTTTGGTTATCACAAGCTGGCCATTGATGATTAAATGGGGATTTTTTTTTAAACCCTTGTACTTCGGTGTACTGTCTCATAGGTGGAAGATTGGTAAGGGTAGGCAATGGGGGTCAAGTGACTTGCCCAGGGTCACATAGCTGGGAAGTGGCTGAGGCCGGGTTTGAACCTAGGACCTCCTGTCTCTAGGCCTGACTCTCACTGAGCTACCCAGCTGCCCTTAAATGGGGATTTTTGTAGATTTGTGGCAAATGTGGAAAACTGCAGATGACTTATGTATGTAAAGAAAACGAAAAAAAATTGGGTAAATCATAAATGCATGAATGTTATACATTATTAATCAATTTTATAATTTACTACCATAAGTATACATACTTAGTAAATTTCTTATAAAATTTATTATATAATTTACTACCATAAGTATATATACTAAGTAAATTTATTATAAATTGTTTGATTTTATTAAAAGTTTCAATGTACTCAATAAAGAACTATGGGCTCACACTCTCTTTGGGAACACTATCTCTTTGTCTCTTTGCCATCCAGACCAGACTACATGATTTTCTCCCATAGTGATGACTGTATTTTGTGCTTTTGATGGAAATCAATGAAGCAGTTGCTCTACCTACACTGTTGGGAAGACTCCACATAGTGTTTAAGATACTAATCTCTCACATAGAAACTTTAACTTTTGTATGGGTACAGGGTGTCATTTTACTTGTTTGTGTGTGTGTGTAAAATAAATATGATCATAATTATTAAAAAATAAAAGTTTGGGGTAGGGTCTAGAGTTATTCATGGTTTTTCACATTCATAGAGGTCCTGTGCTTCTTCCCCAGTGAAAGTTGGGGACTACTGTATACTGCTACCACTGGCTGGACTCAGACATTAACTAGTGACTTTGATAATACCCAGGTAACATGATAATACACAGATAACAACCAAAGAAGTTCACAATGCAAATTAGGTATTATCTTGGAAAAGTACTATCTTAGGTAAAGAGAATCATAAAAAGAAAGAGGTAATAAGCTGAGTAAAATAGATATAATATGTTTAAGGGGACAACTTCCTCATGAAAACAAAAAAAGGTAGGTAGAAATGCTGAAATGCTTGGGTACACTGGATTCTCTATTTAGTACCAACTCCCAACTACAACAGCCATGAGGAGAAAATCAGATGACAGATGGTAGAAGAAGGAAACCCAAATTAATTTCCTTTTTCAGTGTACTGAGTGGTGGGTAAGACCATATTTTAAAATTTTATTTCATAGTAATGCAGTATTGACTTGGAAAAACACAGAACCACTAAAGTAGTCAGAAAAACCAAATCTTTAATCAGGAAAAGAGAGAGGTCCTTAATATTCAGCCTCCACATAGTGTCAGCACTAAATATCAGTCAAAACTCTTGGGCTCAGAGGACAGTGTCTCTGAGAGAATCACCATGCTAGATGATTCTCCAAAGAACAATAGAATGTGGGGACTTATATATCTTTTGTGGAATTAAGTACAGCAAACATACATCGACGGTTTACAAGTAGGCTTGGGAAAGAGGCTGTAGCCAGAGGCTAGGGTATCAGGGAGTGGCCTAACTTATAATTGGGTCCTACAAGGATGGTTCCTACACAGGTGTTGGTCTTCTTGGGAAAGAATTTCTCATACAATCAGGGAAACATCTAAGTCAGAAAGGGTGATTGAGGATTTGAGCATTTCTATTACTCCTATTCTAGACACTTAATGGATACTTGTTGAGTCCAAGTCAAAGTCAGTTTGGGACTTCCCTTAAAGGCAAGTACACAAGGGAAATGTGCAAACTTGGGGCTTCCAGAATTCACTTTGACAAGAGGTAGAGTCCCTGTAACAAACTTTGGAGAGGAGTGAATGAGAGCTGCATGGGGCAGGATGGAAACTTTCATTCCTACTTTGGGATATGGATCACTATGAGGCATGGGGATGCAGCTCTATGATATTATAGAATACTAGAATAGTGCCATATTGCAGTATGTAGGCACTGCTGTGTAACAGAAATCCAATCTTCTAACCATAATGAATGTGGAAAAATTCCTCTAAGGGAAGACTTATTGACCTGGAGTCCAAGATTTTTCAAAAAATTTGAATAAGTGTATTTCAAAATAATTGGTTTCCTTTGTAATCCTATTGTGTGTATGTGTGTGTGTGTGTGTATATGTATGCATTTAAAAACACTCTCAGAAGGGATCCATAGGCTTCACCAGACTTCCAAAGGAGCCTGTGACACCAAAAAAATCATTAATAACTCTTTTTCTAATGGAAATGCAAAACAAGGATTAGATTAAGAATACAAATAGGAAGACAAAGAGAAAAAGACTCCTTTGGAGTTATTAGACTGGTGGGGAGGAGTAAATATCTATAAAATCAAATATGGTCTACATAAAGTAAAAACTCCTGCTTTTGGGGGCTAAAAACAAGGTACCTGCTATCTTATTTCCTCATAATATGCATAATTAAATAAAGCATAATTTCTTTTGCTTTTAGTGGAAGATGGAAGGGTCTGGTATGCTACAGTTCATGGGGTAATGAAGAGAGTCAGATATGACTCAATGACCGAACAGTAACACTCTACTTATTGTTTGCCAGGTAGCATCCATAAGGGATGGCATAGGAACATAAAAAGATAAATGGAAAAGAGACATGGGAAATGCCATACTTTTGCAAAAATTTCCATTGTTATTAGTGTGATTAATGTAAAAAAATTAGCAAATATTTATCAACTACCTGAGGCAAGCTACATTGCTGGAACTATATACTAAGCTCTGACTAAAAAGGTTTGCAATGCAAATATTAGTAATATTAACTTTCCATTTTTGAATTACTAGCAAACTACAATCCTAGAGAAAAATCTAAAATTCATGATTTCTTATCTCAGAATTTGTTTTGTACTAATATTTGAACATAGATATTTCTGGTTTTAGGAGAATTTATAATAAATTATAATTATAATAGAAGAAAATACTAATACCACAGTGTAATCCCTTCTAGTTAGCCAACTTTGATGCTATTCACTTTATTCAAGTTTTACCCTACTTTCTACTCCATGTTGGTAAGATATTATATAAACTAATTCTCAGATTGATGCAAAGACACTAGAAAGTCTCTGTAAACTTCATTCCTTCTTTGTGTGCAATTATGTCACAACAGGTTTAGTTGAAAAGGCTTCTTATTTCAGGTTTTACTTGCTTAGAGTCAACAGATTGTGTTTATCTGATATACTTAATGAATACAGTTGGGACAAAGTAAGACTTACCTGAGGGGTATTTACAATGGTAAGAATAAGAAAGTTGATTATACTCTTGATTTACATAAAGAACCTTTATTTTGCTGAACCCTAGTCAATGAATTTCACCAGAACCCTAAGAAATGTGTAGGTGTAGCTGGTATGTATTCTTATCCTTGTTTTATAAATGGCAGGCATTCCTAAAGCCCAAGCTTGTGGCTCACTCAAGTGATGTGACAGGAAGCACTAGAAATACTGCTTGACCTCATCTTAAGGAAGACCTGAGATTTGCCAGTTTACCTTCTTGCCACAAGTGAGGTTTAGCTCCAGGGGTTCTCACACTCACACAATAATTTTAGAAGTCTTAGTCGCATTGGGGATTGATGGGCACACATGTCTTAAAAGTCAACAGAAATCAACCAATTGCTTGTTTAATGGAAAGCCCACTAGACTGGGAATTGCCTAGATCTGTTCCTAGAGCTTAGTAGGCGCATAATAAATAATTAGTTGAATGACTGATCTCATATTTGGAAGGATCCTCTGATAAATAGTCCAAGTCATAGATGAACAAGAATACCCTCTGTCCCACAGTGGACAAGATGAGTGATTAAATCCTGCAAATCAACATTTTTCTTCTTTTACTTGTTTCTGTTACTAACAGTGCTCTTGCATCACTTCCTGTTTTATTTGGCAGTTTAGTATAAACAGCAACAACACAAATTTAAATGTACAGATAACGAGTGAAAGTAGTGTGGTTAGAATTATTTGAATGAAAAACATTTTTTTTTGTGTGTGTGTTTTTTTTTTAAACCCTTGTACTTCGGTGTATTGTCTCATAGGTGGAAGAGTGGTAAGGGTGGGCAATGGGGGTCAAGTGACTTGCCCAGGGTCACACAGCTGGGAAGTGTCTGAGGCCGGGTTTGAACCTAGGACCTCCTGTCTCTAGGCCTGACTCTCACTCCACTGAGCTACCCAGCTGCCCCTTGAAAAACCTTTTTTAAAACCACAATATAAATTCACTATGACTCAAGTTTGACATGGCAGTCAAAAAAACCCCTTACTTAATCTTATGTTTTATTAGGAGAGGAATAGGGTCTATAATGGGAGGAGTATTGTTTTTCATTGTTCTGCTCTGATCAGATCACATATGAAGTATTTATTATATTCAGGTCCCTTTGTCATAAGGCAAGAAGGTTGCAGATTCAACCAGAGGAAGGTTGTTGGGAGGGGGTTTGCTTATTCATCCTTCTCAATATCTTAATTACTAATGACAGGAAGTTACCTTTTTGGCTATCTGGAAAGAAGGGCACAATAACTCACTCCTACCTTACTTGGCTCTAGCCAGAATTCTTGGCTTCAGATAACAGTTCAGAAGGCTCTGAAGAAAAGACACCTGGAACCTGGAATGAGGAGACAGCTTTTTGTTGTCTCTGTGATTCAAAACTAACTTGTCCCTTTAAAAGAAGATCTGCTTCCATTGGTACTGAGCTTGTTATGGAGAGATTGTACTATTGTCTTCAGTTCTCAGGAGTTAGGGATCAGAGATTGATTGTATTGAGAAGGAATTAGGAGATAAGAAAGAGTCCTAGTCCTAACATTTCCACTAGCAAGTTACAGAATCTTGGGTAAATCAGTTCAGCTCTTTAGAATTGTTTCTTCATCTGACCAATGGAGCATTTGGACTAGGCAATTGCTAGTATCTCTTCCAGTTCTCGAATTTTATGGTTCCTATCCAAAATTGTGTCATATTGGGTTAGCAGACTGCCAACAGACATGGCAAGTTCAAGGTGAAAGGTTCCTGGTCCAGGCCATCCTTACACTAAGTGGAACCCATCTGTTGGGAGGTAAATAGCTTCAAAGGCAGACTAACAGACATAGTGATAATTGCCAAAATTCTATATTTACAGAAAACTGGCACTTAGTAAATATCAAGCTGTGCTATTTACGTAGCTGCCTCTCTTCAATATATGTGGAAATTCTGTAATTATCACTAGAGCTATTCAAAGGATTCTGGAATCTCAGACAAGAGTGGAGATGAAGTTGGCTGAGTCCTCCTGCAGATGAGAAAACCTGACATCGAGAGAGGGGCAGGGTCAGTTCAGAGGTTCTGACATTAGCAAAGAGGAAAGGAAACCAGAGCCAACTCTTGGTGGGGAAGTGAACACAGTTTGGTCATGCAAGATTTATGAAGTATCTGCTATCTGGACAGCACTGTGCCAGGAGCTGAAGGAGACACAAAGATTAAAAAAAAAGATGGTCCCTTCCCTCACTGAATTTACATTTTGGTCAGCTACATTTTGACACAATTATGATACAAAATAGAACATGATCACTGCAATAAAGAAGTTCAAAGAGAATTTTATTTGAGAAGTGAGGAGTCATAAAAATGAGTGCTTATTGGGTTGGGGTGTGGTATCAGAGAAGACTTCATGAAATAAGTAGCAAACAAGCCAAATTTGAAAAATGGGTAAGATTCCCACTAGGATACATGGCAGTGGGAAATTATAGGGAATGGTGTTAGTTAAAAAGGAGACAGGAAAGCATTGAATTTGTATTTCATGGAAGACTATGGAGAGACCCTGAATTAACCCTGTTAGTTGTCTAGATCTAAAATAAGTTGTATGGTTGCCATCTTACCCTTTCCATTTGTGACATTGGGAGACCATAAAACCACTCTTCTATAGTCCCCTGTAATCTTAGCAGAAGGATTGGATACAGCTCAGACCTAAAGAAGGGGCATCCAAGATGCGGAGTGGCTGGGACATGACAAACCAAGGTCTGAGCTCTATGGTTAAAGTTATCACCAAATCTCTGAAGGGACCTCAAGAGCCACTAACACTTAATAGCTACATGCCTGGGTAAGTCACTTAACCTCAGTCTCTCTCACAACTATTTAAATCTAATATTTTTCCTCTTCTCTCACTGCCTCTACAACACACTGCTTCTCTAGTAGGGAAGGGCTTAGGCACAGGGCTAAGTTTCATCACTTGGCTTAGGATGTGATGCTGGAATGAAAACACTCTTCTCTTTGGATCTTAATTCCAGTGCCTTTCCTCTGCTAATTATTTCTTATTTATCTTGTATGGAGCTTGCTTTGCATATATTTGTCTGAAAGTTGTCACCGGTGTTAGATTGTCAGCTCCTTGAGGGAAAGAACTGTTTTTAGCCTCTTTTTGTATCACCAACACTTAGCATAGTGCCTGACACCTGCTGTTTTTCAATTGTTTCAGTTCTGTACAACGTTTCATGACCCCATTTGTGGTTTTCTTGGCAAAAATATTGGAGTGGTTTTCCATTTCATTCTCCAACTCATTTTTACAGATAAGGAAACTGAGGCAAACAAGATTAAGTTACTTGTCCAAGGTTATCCAGCTAATAAGTGTCTGAGGTCAGATTTGAACTCAGAAAAATGAATCTTCCTTACACCACGCCATGCGCTCTATCGCTCTAACCAATGTGCCATCTAGATGCCCTACCACATAATAGGTGCTTCATAAATGTTTAATGATTACTTGATGTGGATTCCTTCATTACTTGGCACTTTGATGATGACCAATTAGTCTAAGGTGCTTTCAGCACTTTTCTAGAAGCAGGGAATATCTTTGAGTAATGGAACTAATACCAATGTTCTTTCCTTGCACAGTCAGCCATGGAGAGCTGTACTTTGTAGCCTTCTATTGATCAGCAGACATTTAAACCAGCATGTCCAACCTGCTGATGTCTGGAGCACTATACTTTTTCTTGGCTCTTTATTTAAAGTTATATAATAGAAAACCATTGATATCTCTGTCCAAGTCACACAAAGCTTTATGCCTCTTCTTTCCCTACTGTGTCACCATGCCAACACCAACACAAAGTCAACAGGGCATTTTATAGAAGAGATAATTTAGTTTCTTTCCAACATTAAACTTGGGACTGGCTACTCTATGACTGGATTTCATCCCTTTAATCATCTTGGGCCTTTTCTTAGTTCCTCAAGATGTTTCCCTATGTTTCTACTTTATTAATATCTCTATTATATGAAGAAAACAAGGATATACAATTTTGTCACATTTAGTAATAAAAGATATGATATCTACTCAGAAAAAATAAAGAAAAGTATGAAATTTCCATGTATCAAGGATGCATGCTTGTCTGTGTTCATGGATGTGTGTGCACTCATAGAGGGAACAGTGTTCATTTCAAACAGTTCAATAATATGGCATATGTATATTTCTGTACATCTGTGTTCTTTCTTCTCTTTCTTTGATCTCCTTGGGGTATGGGCCCAATAGCAATATTCCCATGTTAGTATACATCCTTTAATGACTTTTTGGGGATTGATTTCTAATTGCTTTCCAGAATTTCTGCTCTGAGATCCACCAATAAGCAACAATGTGACTATCTTCCCATAAGTACTCCAACATTTGTTATTTTCCTTTTCTGATAATCTTTGCCTGATGAATAAGGGTATAAGACTAGATCTGAACTTGGTTCTTCCTTACTCCTCCTGACTCAATGCTCCAGGTCTGGTGCTCTCTCACCTTGTTACCCATGCCATTTACCTACCCAATGTTGTAGGAGTTTAGAAAAAAGACAGATCCAGAAAGGCAAGAACAGGCATAAAATAGAAGACTTCATATCGGAGTTAGACTCAAGTCATATCTTGAAACATTTCTGTAGTATCATTTGGAGTCTATTTTAATCACTCTGTTTAGACTTTTGCTCCAGAGAGGGATGTAAGAAAACAGAAAGGGGCATATTTAAGGAACGAATTAGAGCCTACCCTGGCACAACAGTCAAAGTCTCCTAAAGTCAGCCAGTCTAACATTTATTGAGTGCCCACTATATGCTTGCCATTGTATTTGGTATTAAGGGAATATGAATGGCAATGGGAAAAATGAGCAGTCCCAGTTTTCTCCTAGGCAATGCTGTCTCCACTACACCCAGGAATGTTATTTTTTTTTCAAGATTATGTCTGATCTTCAAAACAGTTTCTGATGCCATTTGTGCCCTAAACTCTATTAGATTGAGAAATACTCATGTCTAACATACTTTTGCTTATGAAATTTCATGACTGTGTCTGTGCAAACCCTTTTAGGAGTCAAATATCATTTTATTAATGAATTTGGGGGCAGAAAAACCAAATCCCACATTTATTCCTGATAGCAGTATGACCTTGGTCTAGTTATTTAATTTCCCTGGACCTCAGAGAAATATTCTTATATTTACAAGAAAAGAGGTGGATTTGATGATTACCGAGATCTGTCTGTTCTAGTTCTAAAACATGTAATTATAGGACCAACCAGCATTTGCCCTCTCCTGGCATGGCCTTTCTTTGCCATTATAAGTGACAAAAGAAGGACTTTAGTGGCTCATGTTATTATTTAGAAATATAATATTTAATGGAGCTTTGGAGGTCTCAGATGATTGCATATAAATATACCTTATTTATAACCTTCTGAGTAAAAGGACATTTCCTATGGGCAACCAAGAGAAAAAAGAGAAATTAGTTTCATTCATTAATTCATTCTATGAGTTTCTACTTATATGAAACATTGTGCTAGGGAAGAATGATAGGGAAGAAGCAGGACTTATTCCTAATGAATAAAACAGGGTCCCTGTCATCAAGGAATTTAATAATTTAGTAGTAGGAATAAGATACCCTATAGAATTAACTAAAATATAATGCCAGGCAGAATGTCTCAGGTGCCATAGCATAGGAAAAGTACTTTCAGACTCTCAACCAAAGGGGATCATAGAACATTTTATGAAGGTGATACCATTTGAGTTGAGCAGGTCAAGTTTTTACTGGAAGAGATGGGGGATACATCATGGATACCCCCACCTTCAGTCAATGGACATGAGTACAAATTGAGATGCATTTCTTTTTGGAGAGTACTAGTACTAGAATTTATTTTACTTAACTACCTATGTTTGCTTTTCTTGCTAATTCAATGAGGTGAGAAGGTGTTAAGAAAAGAATTTGGAGCTAAAAATAAATCTGAATTAAAAGAAAAAGAAGAAAAAAGAGACTGGAGGAAAGGCGATGATATTCCAGGCAGAGGCAGGGCATGGAGGCAGACAAATTCAGCCTTGTTTTGGGGAATAGGGAAAGGTGGGTATTCAATTTGGGCTGCAACAGAGTAGAATAGGCTGGAAAAGTTAGGTTGGTTCCAGATATAATATGTATGCATATATATGCATGTGCAATATATACTCTATATAACATATATATATATATAATCTATGACATAATGTACATTATAATATGTTATATGTGTTAGCACTTTAGATGCAGTATAGTTGTTGTTCATGCTTTGTTTTCAGAGAACTAATGACATCACTAGAGTGATGTCTTGATTTGTGCATGAATTGGATTTAAATAAAGCAAAGTTGCTCAGTCATCAGCCTCACTTTCTCTTCCAGAGTCATTAAAGTCCAGTGCCAAGACAAAAGTTAGGATGATTGTACATAGCCTGGGTTATACTGGATAACACTGCAGTCTTCAATGATTGTTCAAGCTCTAAGTGTTCCATGGTACCTGCTTTAGCCACCTTCATAGCCATTGGAACAAATTGTTCTCATCTGCCCATTCAGCCGGGGGCAGTTTTGATGCTTGGGGTAGACATATTCCCTAACTTGTTGATGGAATGGAGGGACTTTTTATTATCTTCAACCTTGTTTAGTTTGCCTGCTGAGACTGTTTCACCCAGTTGTGGCTGCTGTGCATGCTACAACTTCCTGGAGTCACAGGTGATTGTTGGGTGAAAGGCAGACACCAAGGGTGTATGAACAGCCCTAAAAAGGGTTCAGCAAGTCCTTACATCAGAGCTGCCAGTCCTCTCTGAATACCCCATGCACACAGTATATGTTATATGGAGGAAAGAACACTAGACACTGTCAGGAGAACTAGATATGATTGCCAATTATTAGTCAGGCTAACCCCTGGGAAATCACTGTACTGTGAGCCCCTCAGCTTCCTTATCTGTAAAATGGGGA
Source organism: Gracilinanus agilis (assembly GCF_016433145.1). Taxonomy (NCBI): domain Eukaryota; kingdom Metazoa; phylum Chordata; class Mammalia; order Didelphimorphia; family Didelphidae; genus Gracilinanus; species Gracilinanus agilis. The sequence goes on along the minus strand of NC_058131.1, from coordinate 141,183,007 downwards.
GAGTAACATTTTCATTACTTGTATCACAGAGTCAGTGGAAGGCAAGTGCTTTCTTCCAGTAATCTTGGTTTGCAATCTTGGAGTCATTTTCAAGACTTTACTCTCACTCACTCCCCCTATTCTCAATATTCAATCATTTGCCAAATCTTATCTATTTTACCTCTTTAAGATCTCTCCCATCTATTATTACTCTCTCTCCATATACTATAACCACTATGACTCAGATGCTCATCACTTTTTGCCTGAATTATTACAATAGTCTCCGAAGTGGTATTCCTAACTTTGGCCTCTTCCTTTCTTCCACCAATCCTTCACCAGGTTGCCAAAATGAAATTCTCAAAGCACAGGTTTGACTATGTTTCCCCTATGCTTGTGAGTTTTTGATAGCTCCCCATTGCTTGTGGCAGTGGTTTTTCTAGCTCTGTAGCTTCAGCATTTAGCATGCTACCTTGCTCACAGTAGGTATTTAATCAATGTGTGCTCAATTGGAGTGAGTAATCTGTAGCTTGAATAATGCTGGCCCGTCACTGAAAACCACTGAACACTGGCATACTCCCTCTCAGGTGATGGCATTGGAAATTTTGTTGAGGAAGAGGTTTGAAAAGTTAGGCCAATCCAAAATCGTAGACTCTTAGAGGTAGCTATAGAAGGTTTTTCTCTTTTCTGCAAAGAGTCACAAGCATTAGCAGCTATCTTTTCCTTCCTTCCTGCTTCCACAGATATAGCCAACTCATGGGTGATTCAGTCCAAGTTGGTGTGTTCTAGTCCAAAGTTTCAAAGAGCTGGCTACCTGGAAAGTTCCCCAGGACAAACTGCCTTAGGAAATGTCTAATCAAGTCAGATATAATAGAAAGAAGATTCTCTCATGGCACTTGACTCCTATCCATTCTTGCCAAAAAAAACATTTGGAGCTGGAGGAGGAGGGGGTGCAGCTGGGAGGTTACAGGCAGAAGGACAAAAATGACCAAAAAACCAAGGAGATGATTAGTAAACTATGATTTTTTTTCCAAACCTCTAAAAAAGGGCAGGGGAGGAGGATTGAGGCAGAGGTGCAAGGGTGAAGTTCAGGTGGAATTTGAGCTATGGGCAAAGCTTCAAGTCAATTTTTACTTTAGCCAACCCAGCTGGGCAAGGTTGAGTTACATGATTTTGTCTCAGGGCTATCTGTGAGTCTGAAAACTCTGGAGACATGGGCAATGGAAGCCCCCATTGCTGAAGCTTCTGCTACTCCAGAGCCTCTTAGCTTAAAGCTCGGGTTTTATGTAAAGCATAAAACTGCTATTTGGAAGCTCCCATCAGACAGGGACAAGGAGAAAAAAAATACCAGAGTTCACTCTGGGTAGCATTGACTTTGAAGTCTCAAGGCATGATAAATAGCAGGTCACGCACTCAGAATCTCGAGGGACCAGAACCAGCAGATGAGACTGTTTACAAAGTATAAAAATCGGTGAGCTTCAACATTTACAGTACATACAGTCGGGATGGGTGAACCGAGTAATAAATTAGACAAATAAGATGAATATCAGCACTTTTTAGCAAGCTGTACATACATAAGATCTCCATTGGGAAATATTTGCACTGGAAGCATTCTGGTCGTCTCTTTGGATTGAATGGGAAAACTAGGCTAAAAGATTTTACTCTGTCATACGGGTCTCCACCTAAAATCCTGTCTAACTTTCTATGTCCCAAATTCCTATTAATAATAATAGTTGATATTACAGTTTGAAGTTTAAAAGAGTTTAGATACATTAGTAGAGTAATGTACATTCACTCACTTGAAGTTCATAATAACCCAATGAAAAAGATATTAAATGTATTAGTTATACTTGTTTTGCTGAGGCTTGGAGGACTTAAATGACTTGCCCATTCCGACCCTGAAATGACATTGGAATGATCATTAGGTTTTGAGTCTGTCTCCCTGACTCCAAATCTAGCATATTATCTATTGTTCTTTGCTGTGTCTCTGATTCTTACTCACATGCTATCACTTTTCCCTAGAGTCCTTTATATAATCTTCATTAAATTATAAGATTTACAGCTAGAAGAGATCTTGGAGCTTATCTAGTCAAACTCCCTTATTTTGCAGATGAGGGAAAGTACCTAATGCAATTCTTAGCACTTGTTCACTGGTATCAAACTCAGAGTCCTTTACCTTCAAATCCAATGCTCTTTCCATTCCAATTCATGTCTGTTGGAGTGGCTACATTACAAAACATGCTATTAAATTGGGTCAAGGGACTTTGGTGTGAATTAACAGAATAATTATAAACCTCTCCTGCTGACAGCACTCTAAATAGTAGTGTAACCCAGGTTTGAGTCCTGTTTTTCTTTTGAGATGATAAATGAAGTAGGTGAGTGGTATTGAATGAAATCAAGAGGTAGCTAGATGGCTCCATGGCCATCAATAGACACTCAGTGGATAGAGTATTGGGCCTGGAGTCAGGAAGACCTGAGTTCAAATCTAGCTTCAGACACTCATTAGCTTTTTGGCCTTAAGCAAGTTACTTAACCTCCCTTTGCCTTAATCCACTGGAGACTGAATTTTTTTCTCCATTATCTTTGTCAAGAAAACCCCACAGACAGTCCTGACAAGACAGACACAAGTGAACACCAGAATGAACAAAGTCACTGAATTCTCACTTGCAAGATGGTAAGATGATAGTGTCTGAGAGATTATCCTGTCCAAACCCTTCATTTTATTGATGAGGGAGCTAAGGGCATGGGGAGACTAAGTAGAATGCCCAGGGTTAAACAATATAATAGTTTGGAAATTTAGGATTTGAACTGAGGTCTTCTGACTCCAAACCCATGTTCTTTCCATTATCTCCTTCTAACTCGAGGGAAGAATTTTAGGACAAAAACATTTGATTCTAACAGCAAAACACATCTACCTCAATAAGAAAAACTTTCATCATTCCTGGAGGGTTTAGGTATCTTTCTGCTGTAAAAAAAAAAAGGTTTATAGCATAGATGAGATCTTCTAATACCTTTCTATCCCTTAGGCCTTATTCACATACTTGGAAAATACCATACCTGTGAGAATGGGCTTATAAAACTCTGCATTTGAATAGTGCTTTCACATACATAATGAGGCAGCATGGTTTTCCTCCCTCTTTCTTCATATTCCTGGAGCCTAGCAACAGTGCTTGGCACATAGTAAATGCTAAATAAATGTTTATTGTTGTTGTTGTACACTGGTGGAGTCAGGCCAGGATTCAAATTCTATTTCAGAAGCTTAGGAGCTATGTGATTCTGGGCAAATTCTTCAACCTCTCATAGCCTTGAGCAACTCCCTAAAACCTATAAAAGAATTCATAAGCTGGAGTTTGTGCTAGAAGAAGGAGTTCCCACAGTGGGAGTTTCCTCATAGTGATGAAATCATAGATCCTTTATGGATCTCTTAGATGAATCTCATAATATCCCTGTGAGATAGGAACCATAGATAGTATCTCCAACTTAAAGATAATAAGCCAAAACTTGGAAAAGTTTGACTATCCAAAGTCAAATCCTTTTTAAAAATTATATTCGTTTATATTTTTTGTTTTTAATATCACCAAAATTTCCCCCCTTGCATTCCTGCCCCTTTCCTGCCCTTTTCCAGATATCAATCCTATATAATTAATATTTTTAAAGGAAGAAAAAAAGATAAAAAATTGGCAATACTGATTAACCTATCAAAAGTCTAAAAAAATGTATAATATACTAAACCTGCTGACCTCCCACCTCTGTAAAGCTGATTCCTTTTCATATCTCTTCTTTGAAGCCATAATTGTTTTCTGTAATTTTACTTGTAGTCATTTTATATATTGTTATTCTATTTCTGCATATTATATTCTACATCAGTTTATCTAAATCTTTCCATGCTTCTCAGTATTCATCATTTTTGTCATTTTCTGGCACCATAATATTCCATTACATTCATGTACCAATATTTGTCTAGCTATTTCCCAATCAATGACATCAATATGGTTTCCAATTCTTGGCTATCATAAAAAGTGATGCTAAGAATATTTTGATGCATATGGAGACTTTCTTTTTCTTATTGGCCTCATCACCATATAAACCTAGTAGTGAGATCTCTAGATCAAAAGGTACGGACGTTTTAATTACTTTATTTGCACAATTCCAAATCGACTGCATTGATTCACAGTTCTACAAATAATATCCAAATATGCCTATTTTTCTGTAACCCCTCCAACACTCACTATTCCCAGTTTTTATCACTTTTACCAACTTACAGGTTGTGGGGTGAAACCTCAGAGTTATTTTGATTTGCATTTTTTCTTGTTATTATTCGTGATTTGGAACATTCATTCATATGGTTTGTAACAGTTTGCCACTATTTTGAGAATTGTTTATTTATATCTTGGTCAAATAGTTAAAGGTAGAGCTGAATTTGAACTAAGGTTTTCTGAATCTGAATTCAGTTATATTTCCACTATAAAATAGCTGCCCCTAACTAATAGGAAAAAAAGAGATTAATTTAGCAAAATGCCTTACACACATTAGACACTTAAGAATTGCTAGTTGACTGACTACCTGCCTATCACATCAAGTCCTAGAGTGTCCTGTAAGGTATCTCTAGTAGGTTGGCAATGGAAATTTTGAAATGAGTGAAGAAAGGCCCAGAACTTATTCTGGATTCCTATATTCATGTCCTGGGTCACCAGCTGTGTGACCTTAGCCAAGTACTTCTCCTTTTTAACACTCAGCTTCCTCATCTATAAAATGAGGAGGCTGGCCCACTAAAGTACCTGCCAACTCTAACATTCTTTAAGTCTGTGTTTTCCTTCTTCAGCTCAGCATTGTCATTGTGCTAGTGGAATACACTTTCTGTATAGTCCTGGGAGTGGGGAAAAGGTAAAGGAGCAAGCATTTATGAAGTGCCTATTACGTGCTAAGCTCTTTACAGAGATTACTTCACTTAATCTTTAGAGTCTGCCTAGCTCACTGCAAAGCACACTAGATTGGTAGTCATGAAGTCTAAACTTCTAACTAACCATATGACCTCGATAGCTATTGTCTCTTTGATCTTTTGCAGCTAAACTCCTCGAAAAGGATGCCTACAATTTCTCTTTTCAGTCTCTTCTTTACCTATTGCAATGCAGCTTCCAACCTTATTGGACAGAAACTGCTCTCTCCAAAGTTACCAGAGATCTCTTAGTTGCCAAATTCAGTGGCTTTTTTCACAGTCCTCATTTTTTCTGACCTCACCACAGCCCCTTAAGTCTGCTGATCAAACTCTCCATCTTGATAATCTTTCCCTCTAGGTTTCTAGGACATTGCTTTTTCCTGGTTCTCCTCTTACCTATCTGACCCCTCCTTTGCTAGATCTTCATCCACGCCTTCCAGGTCATGTCCACTAACCACAGGTGTCCCACAGGACTTTACCTTAGGTACTCTTCTCCCTCTATTCAGTTTCACTTGGTGATCTCATCAGCTGCCATGGGTTTAATTACCATTCCTATGCTGATGATTCTTAAATCTACCTATCCTGCTCCAACTACTCTGCTGACCTCCAATCTCATGTGTCCAACTGCATTTCAGACATCTTAGACTGGATGTCTAGTAGACATCTTAAACTCAACACAGCCCAAAGTGAACTCATTATATTTTCTCCTAAACACTCCCCCCTCCTCCCCTTCCTACTTTCCCTGTTACTATAGATGGTAATACCTTCCCTCCAGCCTCTCAGGCTCACAACCTAGGGATCATCCTCAACTCCTCATTATCTCACCACTCACCATATCCAATCTGTTGCCAAGATCTGTTGATTTTACTTTTGCAACATCTCTTGCCTGCACCCCTTTCTCCTCCTAGTCACTGCCTCACTAGACACAGGCTCTCATTATCTCATGCCTTGTTTACTGCAATAGCTAGCTGCTAAGTCTGCCTGCCTCAAGTCTCTTCCCATTCCAATCTATCTTCTATTCTGTTATCAAAGTGATTTTCCTAAGGGAGGCTGAGACTATGTCATTTCCCTATCCAATAAACTCTAGTGATCCTCTCACCATCGGAATCAAATACAAATTGACCAATTTGGTATTCAAGTCCTCTCTTACCCTTCCAGTCTTTTTATACCTTACTCCTCATCATTCTTCATCCAGAGACAATGGCCTTATGGCTGTTCCCCAAATAAGATATTCCATTTTTCACTCGAGTCATTGTATTTAGCTATCCCTCATGCCTGGAATGCTCTCCCTCCTGAACTCTCCCTACTGATTTCCCTGACTTCCTTTTAAGTAGCAGCTAAAATCCCATCTTTTCAGGAAGCTTTTCCCAATGATTCTTAATTCTAGTGCTGTTCCTCCGCTAATTGTTTTCTTTTTATTCTATTTATAGCTATTTTGCATATACTTATTTGCATGTTGTCTTCCCTATTAAATTCCTTGGAGGTAGAAACTGTCTTTTGTTGCCTGTATTCCCAATGCTTAGCATTGGCACATTGTAAATTTATATAAATCTTTATTGATTCAGTGCACGGGACCAGTTCAAACTGACTCATAAGGGTCACTTATTGAATTCCCATTGTATTTTCACCTCTGAAATTAGCAAAGCCACAAAATCAAGGCTTGATTTATTGTTTCACTGATTGTCTAGGCTTGAGAGAGTATCAATAATGTGGATTAAATTTAAAACTATTCTGTAAACTTTTTTTTTAAACCCTTACCTTCCATCTTGGAGTCAATACTGTGTATTGGCTCCAAGGCAGAAGAGTGGTAAGGCTAGGCAATGGGGGTCAAGTGACTTGCCCAGGGTCATACAGCTGAGAAGTGGCTGAGGTCAGATTTGAACCTAGGACCTCCCGTCTCTAGGCCTGACTCTCATTCCACTGAGCTACCCCGCTGCCCCCTATTCTGTAAACTTTTGGTAGGGGGAGGAGAGGAAAAACAGTTGGTAAACATTTTGCCATTTTGATGAACCTCAATCTCCTTTTTTTTGTCAAATGGAGATAATAACACTTGTACCACCTATTTCATGGGATTAGGAAAACATTTTTATAATAGCACTACATATAAATTTAAGATTCTATTTTTATTATTATACTCAAAATTTATTTTCTCATTATCAAGTTTAAGGGCTTATATCTTCAAAAATATTCAATTCAAGTGAGAAGCAAAAAAGTTTAGTTAGCATCTCATCCATCATCTTAGTATAAGCTCCTTCTTGCCAATGAGAAGAAGGCCAAATGAAAAATTTCTGCTCTATAAAATAACCCAGGAATCCATTCAAGGTTCAGGAAGGACAAGGTCAGAAAGGGTGACAAATAAAGGATGACTAAGGGTATATGACCTTTTTAAAAATAAAAATGTTGTGGGACTTGGAATATCTGAATTTATAGAATCACAGAGTATTAGAAGAGGAACTAGGGACTTCAGAGATCTTTTATTCTAACCACCACTATTTTATGAATGATAAAATAGGACCAGAGAAGGAGTCAAAGTGCTTCACAATCTAACTCTAATCACTTTTCCTTTTTTTTTTTTTTAACTACTCCTCTTCTTGCTCTACTACAAAAATAACTGATCTGTTCCCTGTCCAGACAACTAGATGCTCCCTGATTTAGGCATTGGGTAATCTGTTCCATCTCCCACCTCCCACCTTCCACGAATTCCCTCTCAAATAAATTAATTTGTGTTTGCAATGATTATTTACCTTCCCTGTGATTTCCTTGACTAAAATTCCCCTCTTGGGATATCATTCTTTTATAAGTCTTTTCAATGAAAATGTAACCTTCTAGAAAATGGAAAATGTTTTCCTTTTTATATCTGTATTATTAGAAATTAGCACTATGCTTGACATAGTAAGAGCTTAATACCTGCTTCATTTGTTCATTCATTCATTCATTCCTTTACCTCCATGCACTCTCTCCTCACTTTCAATTCTATATGATACTTACCTTCTTTCTAGGTTCAGATCAAAGTCCTCTTCTCAAAGGATGCCTTTCTTGATTGCCCTACTTGTTCATTTTCTCTCTCTTTTCAAATTAACTTCTTTTTTACCCACATGATGTCTCCCTTGGCACAATGTATACTTCTCAAGGGCAGGGACATTCTCATTTTGTCTTTGTATTATCAGCATCAAGCACAGTGTCTTGCATATACCTAATGTTTAATAAATGCTTGTTTGAGTGGCTTATAACTGACTTGTTGAAGGTTTTGTAATTCAAGCCTTCAGAGAGCATTCTGAAACCAGTGGAAATTGTATCCCTAAATATCTCTGTATGTAGCTTCTGGATGCTTGTTAAGTTCTGTGTTGACACATTAAAATTAATTACATTTACAATATTCTTGTAGGGAATTAAATATCATATTCCAAGAACCATCGTGATCTCTCTTTATTTCTCCCTTCAAAGCTCAAGTTCACAGAATAAACATCACTGTCCAGGGAATGAATTGTTAGAAGGCCTATTTACCAGTTATGTCCTCTTCAATTTCTAAAGTCAAGTCAACAAGTTAGCAAGCATTTTTTCATGCATTTACTATGACCAAACACTGGGCTAAGCACTGGGGATACAAATAGAAACAAAATGAAAGATAGTTCCTGCCCTTGAGGGGCTTACATTCTAATGGGGGAAGATAACACATAAAAGAAAACCAAAAAGTATATGGTGAGGAGGATTGGAGGATAAAGAAGCCTGGAAAATCAGGAAAAGGACTCAGAGAGGAATGAAAGAATAAACATGCTGGTCTAGGAGCCTTTCCTTAAATGGAGGGAGGAATAAGCAATCAAAAGAAAGAGTCAGGAGGACAGAAGAATCTACCATTTTGAGAAAGATTTAAGTTTGGAAGAATGAGACTTCTAGGATGAGACTTTCTGGAACATGATGGTGAAGATGACTTCCAGGGTGAAGAGCTCTTTAGAACAGGGCACTGGGAAAGTCAGCCTGGAACCACGATGTGGATATGGAGAGAATGAATTCTTGTCAGTGGAAATGAGCTTTTCGGAAAAGCTTATTGATACTTGGGATGGTTTATGGTTGAAGAGGAAGCATGTTAGATTGCTGAGAGATTTCTGGGGAGTCATTCAAAAGAAGCTTCATATAATTATGGTTGAGTCTGAAGATACCTGGCTTCAGCAGAATGCTCCTGGTTCCATGAAAGAACATTATTATATACCTGTAGTTATAGTGTTGGGCCAATTCAGGTCAATTCAATTCAACATATTATATTCCTTCTCTATCTCTCCTCCCAGCCTTTAAGCTCAGTGAAAAAAAAAATCCTGTTTTGTTTCTGTATCATGCCCTATAAGCACAGGACCATGTATTTAATAAGGCTTTAATATATGTTTATTGCATATATTATTATTGTTGTATGATATGCATTATTATAGATTGGATCGGAATCACTATGTTTAGTATCTACCTGGTGCTAGGCACTAAGGAACAAAGGTGATCTTCACCTTTGAGTCTGGGAGACAAGAGGAGCTAGAAGGACCCATGGACTGTTATCTCTCCCTTAGCTCTGTCTCTTTTGTGACCACAGGCTTTGTAAGGAATTCTCATACCAGGCAATGCTATCAGGACCGTTTCATTCTGTTTTTATTTCTCCTCACACAAAGACATGAAAAAGAACAAGTAGTCAGCAAAACTGTTTGTCTTGAGAGTTACAGACACTTTTTGACCATTTTAGGCTTCCAAAGTGAAGTCTGATAACATTCTTTTTAACTTTTGACTATAGAATTTCCAGGAGGGGTATCTGCACTCTTAAAGTTTTTACCTTTAATTTTGGAATGAAATATTTTGCCTCATATTAAACCATCAGATGAGGAGATTTTGTGTATGAGGGCAGCTAGGGAGTACAATGGATAGTATTGGGCCTGGAGTTAGGAAGATCGGAGTTCAATTTTGGTCCCAGACACTAACTAAATATGAATCCTTTGGCAAGTCATTTAACCTCTGTTTGCATTAGTTTGGTTTTTTTTTTTCATATACATAAAATGGAGACAATAGAAGCACCTACTTCCAGGGTTGATCTGAAGATCAAATGAGATACTTATGAAATGCTTATCACCATGCCCACTGGCACATATGTAAATATTGATGTCGTAGGAGGTCTTCTGCCATAAAAATCATATTGTGCCCAAGCCTAGGTCTGAAAGTCAGCCCACTTTAATTGTTTATGTATAAATTCTGGGTCTGAGTCAGAAGGGACATTAAAGTGCCTGGATCATCTACATTCCTCTTCTCTTCTCTCTCCCTCTCTCCTTAACCCATCCTATTTCTCTGCTTGAAGACTTTGGGATCCAGAAACCATTCTCATCGTGCCTTCTTCCCTCCCCAAGGTCATCCTTTCCTTCATAGGTCTATCCTTCCTTCTGTAACACAAATGGGATCAATGAAGATCCGTGCCTCACAGCTTTAAGAGAGTTTCTGATTCCTCAAATCCTTTAGGACTGAGGACATTTGGCATAGGGAGAATGAGGGAGGAGGCACTGTCACAGGACCCCTAACATACAGGTTGGGAAATAGGGTGCAAGAGGATGGGAATGATGGAGATGACATGGCCACAAGAAGCAAACTTAAGGAATTACAGGAGGGGTCATAGGAAAGGAAAACCAAACTATTGGAGAATAAAATCTAGGGCTTCTGTTTATTATGTATGAATGCTATTGTGTGATGACCATGAAGATGGTTAAACAGTGTAACATATCATGTCAGAAATATATATATATATTATATATACGTATGTAGAAATATAGAATATATTAAATATATAGAGAAATACAGAATATAATAGAAAACTGCCAGTTCTCATGGGGATTATGCATATTGTATAACCATCAAAATAAGAAGAAAAAAATAAGCATTTTGTCTGACTTTGTAAAATAATATTAATTACATTAATTTATTCAAACTGCTCACTTTTCATACTTCATTACTCTGGATTACTCATGATTAATTAAATATATACATTAAGTAATTGTTATGCCAATTTCATTTTAAGATATTTTTATAATAATAAACTATTAAGCACTCTATATAATGCAGATAATTGGTTCAGCAAAATCATGACATTAGGTGAAATATCATTACAAAGGACACTTAGTTCTGTAGTAACTAAGTTATAAATATGAGACATATTCTCGGGTAATTAAAATTCAGAATATAAAAGACTAAACTGTATCTTTACAGAGACCTTTTTCCTTTTAGAAAGGAAAGTTTCAAAAACCCTTTTCAGTCAGTCTCAGCTTCGCCCTTTGGTTGGGTTCATGCACATTCTGAAGCCGTAGACCTCTTGGCTCCCTGGTATCTCTGAAGATGCTTGCCTCTTGTCTACCATGACTCTTGGCATCTGGAAGATTGGCCTCTGACCCAAACTGAGGTCGAGTCTGTCCAATCAGAGAGACCCAGGAGGAGTGATGTCATTGAGGTTATAAATTAGGTTTCAAGGGAGCAGCAAAGAGTTTGGGGCTTGGCACTTGACTCTTGGTCTAGGTACTTTCCTCGTAGGACAGCTCACATAATTTTTGGCGAGGAGATAGTGCAATGACTTTTTCACTTTTCCTGGTCTGATCTCTCTTAGCTAGTGAATGGAGACATTAGCCTTTCTCTCCAATTCCAACTTTTACTATCTAATAAATAATTATAAATTAATATGAAGTCTCTAGAGTCTATTAATCCTAACACACACAAAAAGTTCCATCTCTCAGAGTTTGTGCTTGCTATCTCTCTTTCTTGAATCCATGGCTTTCCCCATCTAAGATCATTCATTCCATAATCAACAAGAATTTATTAAACACTTACTGTGTTTCAGGAACTATGCTAGGTGCCAGAGCTACCAAGATAAAGCAAAAGCAGTCTCTTCCTTCAAGGGCTTGCATTCTTCCCTCCCATCCCCAAGGGCTTACATTCTTTTTTTAATTTTTTTTTAACCCTTACTTTCTGTCTTGGAGTCAATACTGTGTATTGGCTCTAAGGCAGAAGAGTGGTAAGGGTAGGCATTGGGGGTCAAGTGACTTGCCCAGGGTCACACAGCTTGGAAGTGTCTGAGGCCAGATTTGAACCTAGAACCTCCCGCCTCTAGGCCTGGCTCTCAATCCACTGAGCTACCCAGCTGCCCCCAAAGGGCTTACATTCTTATAGAGATAGTTATAATACATTAGTACATATAAAGTATAGAGAAAGTAGATGGAAAGTAATTCCAGAGGAGAAGTACTACCAGCTTGGGTACAAAAAATGCCTCTTTGAGCAGAATCTTAAAGGAAGCCACAGAGTCCAAGTTTCAAAGGACAGGATGGAAAACATTTCAAGAATGAAGGACAGCAAACATACATGCTGAGAGATAGGGACATGGAACTTTGTGTGTGAGGAAAAGCAAGTAGATAAGTATGGTTAAATTGGAATTTGTGGAAGGGAGCAATATGAAAGAATAATGGAAAGTTAAGAAAGTGTAAGAATAAAAATCCTTGATGAAGAGAATCTGAGGCATGAAGTTCTAAACATAATCTATTAATTAGCAAGGCTATCTGTTGCTAATAAAAGAAGCCAATGGCTCCTCAGTAATCAGAGACACATCCTAAAAACAGAGCAGCTTTTTTTTATATATATAGTTTGGTGTTACATGAGGTCTAACAACACAAACTAAGACTGTTATTGGTGCATATGAAAGATGATTAAATGACAAGAGGGGCTTCCAGAGTCCATAACAACAGGGAAAACAGGGTTGAGTTATATTCCCTGAAAAGTCCTATGCCAGATACCCCTCAATACCAAAGAGATCTAATACTGGGCAAAATATTTCCTGACAAGGTTAACTCATCTATCACTTACCTTCCTTTTCTCTCTATAGAGACAGGATCAGCTTGTAGCCCATGAGATCTGGGTACCTAAACTAAGATCTACACAATTAAATTCAAATTTGATCCATAGATATTAAGTTCAGTAATTAACTAAAACTCAACCATTAATCAATCAATTAATCTAAGTTTCACAAAGGAATCAGGAAATACAGAAGTTAAAATGATTTTAGAATTTTAGATTTTAGAATTGATCTTAGAGGCAATAAGGAGTCATTGGCATTTACTTAGGAGCAGGAATATAACATATATAATGGTTTAAGAAAATCACTTTGGAATCTGTGAGGAGGGTGGATTAGAGTGGGGAGAGACAAAGCATGGAATCTGATTTGTAGATGATTGTGATAGTTCAGGTGAGAGGTAATGAGGGCCTAAACTAGGATCATGACTGTAGGTAGGAAGGAAGAGAAAAAAGCAAGAGGTATTGCAGAGTACAAAACTACAAAGTCTAGCAACTGATTGGATATGTAACGTATGAACAAGAATGAGTCAAGAATGACATCATGGTGACTAGAAGGGTGGTAGTGCTTTTAACTGTAATTGGGAAGATCAAAAGATGGTAGGTTCAGGAGAAATATAAGTACTGTTTTAGACATGTTGAGTTTGAGATGCCTACATGATATCCACTTCAAAATGTCATCCAGGCAGTTGGTAATGCTAGATGTGAGCTTTGGGGAGAGATTTGGGCTAAACATATAGTTCTGGGAATAATTTGCAAAGTGATAAAAACTGAACCATAGGAATAGATAAATTCACCAAGTTAGAATTTATAAAGAGTAAAAAGAAGAGGGTCCAGGGCTGAGCCTTTAGGGACACCCACAATTAATGGGTACAATATGGATTTATAATGGATACAGTCAACATGGTCTTATGTTACACTCCACTTGTCCATTATTACAGAATGTGAGTAGGAGTAAATATGGTGAATGGTGGGAATAATACAGAGTTAGGATTTGGCAAGATATAATCAGTATAAGGTAAAGAAGGATTTGAGAGTAGAGGACAATGAAGAACTGAAGTGGTTTAAGACTGATGCACTGGGATAGTAAGGTGGGCTAGAGGGCATGGAGGCTGTGGTAAGGATAAAAAGTATATTTAGAGAATATAAGGTACAGAGAGAAATGAAAAGAGTATGTTTGGATGAAGGAATTTCAGAGTTCTGAACAGGAAAAGAGAACACAAATGAGATATTATTTGTCAAGTTTTTAGAGTTTGGGCACAGTAGGTGCTTAATATATTTTATTTTCTTCCTCTCCTCTCCTCTCCTCTCTTCCTCTCCTCTCCTCTTTTCTCCTCTCCTCTTTTCTCCTCTCCTTCCTTCCTTCCTTCCTTCCTTCCTTCCTTCCTTCTTTCCTTCCTTCCTTCCTTCCTTCCTTCCTTCCTTCCTTCCTTCCTTCCTTCCTTCCTTCCTTCCTTCCTTCCTTCCTTCCTTCCTTCTTTCCTTCTTTCCTTCTTTCCTTCTTTCCTTCCTTCTTCCTTCCTTCTTTCCTTGTGGTTGATGGCAGATACAAGGGTATGTTCATCCCTATGTTTAACTAAGAAGAGGAGAATAGCTTATGGAAATTGACTGAATTTAAAGACTATGAAGTTGAAGAATTTTAGAGAATATTGACATTTATGTTGAAACCCCCTAATAGGAAGAAGGCAGGAGTGAAAGCAGAGAGGAACGCTGACTTAAGAAATGAACCCATTGAGAAAGAAAGAGGAATGTCCTGGAGGTTAGTGGTTAGGGGGTACCAGAATTTGGGTTGGGTAATACATTTGTACTGCATGAACCTCAAAGAAAGAGAAGTTGCTGAGCAGGGGTGACCCAGAGTTTTTCATCTGATAGGCTGGGAAAGGAGAAGGTGTGCTGCCCTATACATATATTTTCATATCTGTAGTAGTTCATAGTAGGTGTGGAAGGAGGCATAGAAAGATAGTGTCATCATAAAGTATATTCATTTGCTAAACAACTTCTCTGAAGTCCCCAGGAGATACTCCAAACAAGCAGCACCCATCCATTTACTCTCCACAATTTGAGTGAAACTACACAGTTTTCTTAGGCATAGCTAGATAGCACAAATAATTTGAGAAAGATCTAGGGATTTTACTGGTTTGCAAGCTTTATATGAGTTAAGGCAATATGAGTGACAAGAGCTAATGTAGCATGAGGCTAGGTTAGGAAAGGCGTGGTGTCTTGAACTGTGGAGGTGATAATTCTGCTTTATTCTACCCTAGTTAGACAATATGTGGAGTAATGTCTTCAGTTCTGATCACTGTATTTTAGGAAGGACATTGATAAGCTGGACAGCATCCAAGAGGAAGACAAACCAGATGGCAAAGGGCCCATAGTTCATGCCATATAGAATTAGCTCAAGAAACTGGAAAAGAGAAGATTTAAGAAGATGATATTCAAATGTTTGAAGGGCTTCCATGTGGGCTCACAAGTGATTAAACTTGTTCTGCTTGACCTCAAAGGACAGAACTGGGAGCAATGGATAGAAATTATAGAGAGGAAGCAAGCAGAATCAAGAGAACATCATACACAGTAACAGCAATAATGTACTATGATCAACTCTGAATAACTTAACCGTTACCAACAATGCAAGGGTCCAGGACAACTCCAAAGGACTCATGATGAAAAAGGCTATCCCTTTTTCATAGAAGGAATTGATGGAATCCAAATGCAAATTGAACATACCATTCTTTACTTTATTTCCTCCATGAATTTTTTCTCTAATGTAAATTATATATGCCTTCTTTCACAATGTGATGGATAGGGAAATAAGTATTGTATGAGAACACTTGTATAACTTGTATCACACTACTTGCTGTTTTGGAAAAAGGGGAGAGGTGGAAGGAGGGATAAAAAATAGATCACAAAATAGTAGAAAATCACTTAAAATTGTACATATAAAAATTAAATTGAAAAAATAAGAAAAGACAAAATAAACAAAAAGTTATATAGAGGCAGATTGAGTCTGAGCTTCTTAGAGCCAATATTCTATTATTGTTGTCATAGGCAAATAGATGGTAGGTATGAGTAGCTATGAGTTGGCTGCAGAACCATCCAAAGAAGAAACTTAAAGAATTTTATTAGATATCATGAAGGAAATATATGATGGGGTGATTGGGAAAGATGCTCTGGCTATGTAGTCAGAATAAAAAAATCACATATGAACAGCCTCATTGCTCCTCTGGAATCTGCATGATTTCAGGAGAAACTGAGGAAGGTCTCCAGCCCCTTGGTTAGATCCCTCTGTGTTGAATTTATGAGAGTCATGGATAAGAGCCATAAAATATAGAGAGATGTGTATGGGTTACAATATACATGATTGGAGTAAATATCCCCATTAGCTTATGAACTCCTTGAGGGTAGGGTCTATCTTTTGTCTCTTTTTATATCCCTGGAACTTAGCACAGGGCTTGGCACACAGTAGGTACTTAATAAACATTTAATGATCAACTGAATATTCATATTGGTGAGATCCCAAATACAATTTCTGTCATACTGAAGAATTAAAATCTCTCAGGCTAATTTTTCTCAGGATATGAATTCTTGAGGTTCAGCACCTACTATTTACTACTGAAGGGAGCTTTGTGGTTTTCAGAAGGCAAAGCAGCCCAAGATTCTAAGGTCTTACATCTAAGATCTTTAGAACTTGAAGGTGGCTTACATACTAGCTAGTACAATCTCATCATCTTATAAGTGAGAAAAAAGGCCCAGAAGGATCTGAGGGATTTACTAGAGGTCAGATAGGTAGTAAATGGCTAAGTTGGAGAATTGACATAGGTTCTGTAACCATAAAAGCAGTTATTTCCTTTTTTTTTTACTATGTTATGCAGATATTAAAAAACAATTCTGAAACATTATCAATTTGGGTAACCTTATGGGGAGCGTGCAAGCACACATACAGAAATATGTATGTCCAGTCATGTACACAGCACCCATGTTTTTTAGGGTGAGGAGTATAATGTGAAGATGTGTACATGATTCACTATCCCATGACAGTTTGGTAAAATAATTCAAATACAAATGAGAGAATGAGACATTTTATATTTCTCCCCAAGGCAGTAATCCAATCACCAAGGAGCTCATATTGTCTTAGGTCTACCAACACCTCTACTAAAAACCACCACGGAAGGACCAAGGAAATTCATGCTAAGACACATCTTATTTCTTGGCTATGTTACATATATTCTACCAAAAAAAAACATTTACCAGGAGAGAGGAATTCCATTTTAAAACACAAAGGGATTGGAAAGCTTAATTTTAAAAAGTGACCAGGCACACAATCATTGTAGCGGATATTAGCTTTTTCCTACTCAGGTCTGACAGCCCCTTGACTTATTAACTGAAGATTGGGAAAGTAATTTTAAATATTGATTTTTATGCTGCTTTTCCTGGAATAGAAAATATGTAACATTTTCAGTTTTGGCAATCTGCTCGATGCAAAGCAATTAATGTAATTTGGAGATGTATTAATATCCATCAAGAGCAAAACCCAACAGTGGTTCTCACATTCCCATCTTTGCTGTAGGCAAGCTCAACAAGTTTGTACTAAGGCAGAAATTCCTCAGAGATGGAAAAATATTGCTTTTAGTGTTTTATTGTTAAAATAGATTCGACATAAAGCAATTCCTATGACAGGTGTGCTTTCTGGGAATATTCATCTTTGATAAAATATTATGAATATTATAGATCTCCCCAGCCCTACAGGGTTTCATTCTGAGTAACAGAGGCATGTAGAAAAACTACAAAGTTGTGTAAACTGCTTTTCTGGAACAATCTAATGGCTTCTGGTTGATTTAATCAATAAACACTGAAAGATCTTAGAACAAATTAGAGCTGTAGCTTCTAAAAAGTTCAATAAAATAAGAAATGCCAGTTCCCTTTCTTCAAAGCAATGAAAGATTGTATTTTTGTTTATATCAAAGATGGGAACAAAAAAGACAACCTAAATATTAGCATACTGGCCCCAAATTAAGAAGGTTGGGAGGAGTTGGATTGCATAGAATCTCAAATCTGAGGACATTCCACTGGTTCATTTCCTGTACTGCAGTAGAAAGAAAAGAGATGTGGAATCAGAAGGCCTAAGTTTAGTTCAAGATTTGGCACTTGTAACCTGTGTTACTGGTGGCAAATCTCTTCATTTCTTCATCTCTAAAATGGGTTATTGTTCAGTTGTTTCAGTTGTGTCCAACTCTTTATGATCCCATTGAGGATTTACTAGGGAAGGACATTGGACAGATTTGCCATTTTCTTCTGCAGTTCATTTAACAGACGAGGAAACTGAGACAAACAGAGTTAAGTGACTTGTTCAGTGTCACACAATTAGTAAATGTTTGAGGCTGGATTTGAAATCAGGAAGATGAGTTTTCCTGACTCCAGGCCTGGTGTTTTATCCACTGTTATCTAGCTGCCCATAAAATAGATATGACAAAATTAATACTTGTTCTGTCTATTCTACAAGGCTCTTGCGAGGAGAGTAATTTGTAAAGTGTAAAGCAAAACATCAAGGGGTAAATGGTTATCAAAGAGATAGAATGTTTTAGTTGAAACAATATTGGATCTGGAGTCACAGAACCTGGGTTTACATCCTTGCTTTGCTGTTACTGTCTGTGGGACTCTGGGTATCTCTTTTGGCTTCTGATTCCTCCTCTGTGAGTGAGGGAGTTTGACTTAGTTAAGTCCTTTTGTCCCTTTCAATTCTATTCATCTAATATCCTATTCATTGGTGAGTGAAGGGAAAGGGTCTAGAACCCATAAATGGGGTTGAGACAGAGATAGCCTGGACCCATGATTTTATTAGTATAGAGAACTCCCCTATGAAAAAAATTCAAGTTTCTTAGAGCAGTGGTATCAAACTGTGCTCCTCATATTGACTTAGAAAGCCACAAATTAACATTATTTGTCTTGTATTATAACAATTAATTTTGTTAAACATTTCCCAATTACATTTTAATCTGGTTTGGGTCTTGCTAGACTAAAAATGTCAAACATGCACACCTCTCCATCCCTATCCTCAGTGGGCCAGATGTATAATTTAGGGTTCCTGTATGATTTAATGACCTCCATTTCTATTCATGGCTTAGAACACTGAGGGATAAAGCAACCTAACTAAAGTCACACAGTCAGTACGCACTAGAGACAAGATTTTAACTTAGATCTTGGCACTGAGGTCAGCTCTCTATCCACTATAGAATTCTGCTTTTCTTCCTCCTCTCCTCTCCTTTCTTTGCTTCCTTCTTTTAATCATTCCCTATTTATCCTGGGCATAGCTTATTTGTATATATTCATACTTTCCGCATTGGATAGTGAGTTCCTTGAAGGCAGAAATTACCTTTTGCCTTTCTTTTTCTTTAATTGAAACTTAGGTGCATGAAAGCCCAAGTATATGGGCCAGACCCTAGGGACCCCAATGGCCCATGTATTTCCTTCTTTCTCCCTTCTCCCCGGACAGTCCTGATTTCCAGCTGTTCTCTCTGGCAGCATATTGTAGGTCTCAATAACTCTGTTGAGTGAGTAAAGGTGCTACCAGCGTGACTCCAACTTAGATATCACACAAACCCTGGGGATCGATCAAATAAGCTTTTTGTGACTCGAATGGTTTCTCTTGTCAGAAATATGTTTGTATGTTGATTGTCTCTCCATACATACATTGTCACTACTCTCCCAGACCCATACATGCTGAATGGGTGCTATTTGCTCTTCTTTTAAGGAAGAAGGCATTATCCCGGGATGAAGAGGATACAAGCATCTTTGTATGTTTGACTCTGACCCCTGCAGTGTTCTTCCTTAGTCTATATCTGACTAAAGAGTAGAACACCCTGAATTTGGGATTCATGTATAGCTAGAAAAAGAGGTATTGTTCTTCATTCCTTTGCAGAATGCATTCCTGATTCTCATACTTTCTTGGTGATGTATCTGAAATTTCTTTACACTAGAAAGCTTTCAGCCCTGGACTATACCCTTCTTTCCTGTATCTCCTCCATCTAACTGGCTGGTTCTTTATTTTTAAGGAGGAGAACCAAGTCAAGCCATTTCTCCATTCTTCCCCAGACTGTATTCTGGACACTCCCCAGCTTTCTCTTTTTATGTCTTCTAACCCCTTTTCAGTTTTATATGTTGTCTTTCCCCATTACAATGGTAAGTTCCTTCAGGGCAGGGATTATC
This sequence comes from Gracilinanus agilis, assembly GCF_016433145.1. Classification (NCBI taxonomy): domain Eukaryota; kingdom Metazoa; phylum Chordata; class Mammalia; order Didelphimorphia; family Didelphidae; genus Gracilinanus; species Gracilinanus agilis. Next base: position 141,163,050 of record NC_058131.1, on the reverse strand, counting down.
TTTCTGTTTGTATTTTTATTTCCAGTGCTTAGAAGAATGCCTAGCACATAGCATACACTTGAATTAGTTGTCAAGTCCTGTTGCTTTTAGCTCTGTAACATCTTTTGCAAATGCCCCCTTCTCACCATTGACATTCACCTCCATTGCTTGGACTGCTTACTGTGAAGGTCTACTAGCTGGTCTCCTTGTGTCAAGTCTTTTCCCATTCAAGTTCATCCTCCACTTAGCTATTAAATTAATCTTCCTAAAGTGCAAGTTTGATTATGTCACCTCCCTATTTAATCAATTTCAGTGGTTGCTTATTGCCATCAAGATCAAATATAAAATCTTTTGTTTGGCTCTTAATATCCTGCATCACCTGGTCCCTTTCTACCTTTCCAATCTTCTTATATCTTACTCTTCTCATCCCATACAATATAGTTTAGTGATGTAGTGGGTAAATAAACACTAGAATTAGTAGAGGGAGAAGGGAATGAAGGAGGAATGAAGGGTTAAACTGGGTTAACTGCCTGACCCACCCCCACCAACACAGGACTTGGGGAATGAGTGGTGATAGTTGAGACCATTTGTCCTCCAGAGTCCAGACCAACTCTGCCAGGGATTCCTATTAACTTTAGTGGGCCCTCTGGGTTGTGGAGAAAGAACAAATGGAAGTTATAAAACACAGTTTAATAATGAGTTTAAGGGTAAGAGATGTAGGGAGGGGTCACATTAAAACTAGGTATCTAAGGACAGACTCCACGGACTGATAAGGTGGGTTAAAATCTACTCTGTACTAACATAGGCTTGCCAGGTCCAGCTTGGCTGGCTAGAAGGGGATATGGATGTCTCACAAGTGGGTCCTCTTCAACTCCAGTGATGATCTAAGATTTTCTAGGAACACAGGTCCACAGCAAATTAATCCACAAATAGATGAAGACAGGGAGCTGAACCAGTGTGGATATCCACCATCCAGAGCCAAATTCACTGCTCAAACCTGAACTTCCACAGGATAGATGTTTTTTGTAGGAGACAAATCCACTTTCCTGGGCTCTCCACTAGGGACAGTTAAACCAGCATCTAACTGCCTCAGCCATACCAGAGTCATTCAGGAAAGACTTCCTTCCTTCTCACTGTTCCATGACTAGAACACTCCAGCCTTGCCTGACAAGCCTAGCTAATATCTACACTAAATGTCTAAAATCTTGATTTATAAATTTGTCTATGACAGTGACAGGGAACTCCTTGTTTATCCTCACACAAGACTCTCCATCTTCCAACAGAGAATATTTTTCACTGAATGTCTTCCATTTCTGGAATGCTCTCCCTCCTTATTTCCTGGCTTTCCTGGCTTTCTTCAAGTCCTGGGTAAAATGCCACCACCTACAAGAAATCTTTCTCATCCTTAAATCTAGAGTCTTCCCTTTTAAAATTATTCCCTATTTGTCCTGTGCATACCTTGTTTGTACATAGTTATTTATTTAATGTCTTTGCTATGAGATAGTGAGCTCTTGGAAGGCTGGGCCTGCCATCTACCTTTATTTGTATCTCCACAATTTAGTATAGTGGCTGAAACATAATAAACCCCTAATAATGGGCTTTTGACCATCTGTTGCCTGAGGGAAAAGGACTAAAAGATAATGGATTTTAACAGAAGGGATTTTAGAGTTCATGTAATTCAAACTCTTCATTTAACAGAGGAAAAGGTTTGGAGAGATAAAGTGCTTTGCTCAATATAAAAAAAATTTTTTTTCATTTTTAGTTGGAGCATAGGGTGTATAAAGATTTAGGAGCCTAAGATAAGACTACCTTAAAAAGTTGGCTGGGGCAGACTCTAAAAGTTCTTGTATATCAGATGAAGACATTTTGACTTTATTCTTGAGGCAATGGGGAGCCATGGAAGGTTTTTGAGCAGTAACATAGTCATACCTGCACCATTTTAACCTGATAATAGAAATTGGAATACCAATTTGGAGGCTATTGTGAAAAGTCTAGGAGAATAAATGAGAGTTTAAGTAGTCCTTGGCTTTTCTCAGCTTTGTTTTGCTTTGATTTCTCAGTCAGACTTCTTATCATCTTAAGCTGATCAATTTCTGATATTTTCTAAAAATGACCAGACTTTGCTATTATTTCTAGATATGCACCATTCAGTGCAAACTTACAGGATAGTCTTTCCAATTAAAATAACGTATGTAAGGGAAAGAGATTCAGATTTTAAAGTGTTTTTTTTTTACCATAATTTGACTGTAATTTAAAGACATCCTTTCTCTAAATGATTTTCAAAGTCTCTTCTCTGTTTAATATTTTGATTCTATTATTGAGGCAGATTATCCTATTTCACTTTAGGGATGGAGATCTTGAAAGAGGGGAAGACTAGGAGTCTGTGAGTCATAGGCTACAAAGTCAATAGAATTGGAAAGATGAAAGATCATCACATTCTTGTCAGAGTAGGATCATAGATTTAGACCTGAAAGGGAGCTTAAAGCTCATCTAATTTAAGCTCCCTCATTAGAGACAACTAGGTGGCATAGTGGATAAAGTATAGCATCTGGAATCAGGAAGACCTGAATTATAATCTAACTTCAGATGCATACTAGCTATATGACTCTGGGTAAGTCACTTAATCTGTTTGCCTCTGTTTCATTTTTTATAAAATGGGGAGAGTCCTTCCTGCTGTTAAAATCATTAATCTGGGATAAGTTGGATACCACCTTGACTGACAGGGATGGCAGTTAAGGGTTTGGAATGTTGCCAGGTGCCATGAGCCAGGGGCAAATGTCGGTTGGTCCCCACCCTATATATACCCCCTAAGGACTACAGTTGAGGTCTCAGATCTCAAAGCTGGGACTGGAGCAAACATCTTTGGATCCAACTGGGCAGAGGGAGGTTGAAGGGTGGTTGAAGGGTGGAAAAGGGTAGGCCAAAACCTGAACCTATATCCTGTGCTTGACTGAAAGAGCTAGTGAGCCATCAATATCATTGGTAGTAGAGCTGAGAGAATGCACAAACCATCTATCCATATCTACATCAATAGCCTTTCCTATTCTCTGGCTTGGCTGTGGCCAGGTCTGGTCAGAGATAGCAAGAGGGTGAAGACCTCAAGCCTCTACCAGCCTAATAGTCTCTAGTCCTGATCACCAATTAGCTTAATAGTCAATGTAGCAATAGGGTTTCCAATCCCCAAACCTAATACCTTGTTATCCTTTCCCCATCAATATAGTGATTCCCTATCAATAGATAATATAGTGATTCAACAGAAGTACCTTCCTGAGTGGTTATTTTATCACAGCCCTTGGGAAGGGAGGATTAATTATGCAGTCAGATTTCAATTGTTTCCAAAGCCAATCAATAAACCATTATCAATCAATTCAACCTCAGGTTGGGCCTAGAGAGGTTAACCATCTACCTAACCTCTCAAGGAGTCCCAACCTGGGCAGCTGTTAAAAGGAGTCACTGACAGGTTTAACCAACCAAACCTGGCAGGGAGAAGGATAAATTACAGCAACAGCTAGTGTGAGGGAGTGGGTGTTCCTCCTTCAACAACTGCAGTTGTCTTAGGCCTTGGGCTCTGATCCCTCCTTCATCTATAATACTATCCCTAAGATTAACATACCAGCTATCCTGTAATATCTAGAAGGAAGATCTATAGGGAATAGTAATAATAAAAGAGGAGATATAGAAAGAGAGAAGCAAAGATCTGCTCTCAAAGCTAGAGATCAGATCATAGACACATCATCATTCCATCATTATACACATATCTCTCCTCTCCTCCATTCTTTTAACACTGCCCAGGGTAGTTGTGAGGATCAAGAGATAACACCTGTAAAGTGCTTTTAAAATGCTATATAAACTATGTTATTCTTACTGATGACTGTTGATAATAATGATGCTTATACAGATGAGGAAACTGAGGCACAGGAAAGGGATAGGACCATAAAGTTAGAGCTAGAAGGGTCCTGGAAGGTCATCTAAGTGACCTCCCATCTCCCTTAATTCACAAATTAAGAAATGGAGGTGAAGTAGTGAGTACCTTAGTAAAGGAAAACTGAGGAGTCCAAGGTCACAAACATAAAGTAGTAGAGGCAGAATTTGAACCCAGGTCCTCTAAGTGCCTCTAATTAGAGGAAGTGAAATTAGAGGGGGTGAAATGGATAGAGTGTTGAGCTGGAGTCAGGAAGACCTTATTTCAAATCTGGTCTCCAACACTTACTAGTTGTGTAATCCTGGGCAAGTCAGTTAAACTTGGTTTGCCTAATCCATTGGAGAAGGAATTGGCAAACCACTCCAGGATCTTGGCCAAGAAAACCACATAGAAGATCATGAAGACCTGGACATGATTGAAATGACTAAACGACAACAACCTCTAATTCCAAATCTGAGGCTCTTTCTACTTTACAATACTACCTCCCACAGTACCAGAAGTGATTTTTTTCAAGATCACATTTAAATAAGGAAGTAATAGGATTTGAACCTAGATCTCTGTCTTTCAATCTGACACTCCTACTACACCACCATGTCTCTCTGGTGTAGAGAGAACGGATCTTGCCTGTGTGCCTGGCATGGAGTAGGTGCTATATAAATATTTATTCTTTTCCCTTCCCTTCTCTTCTCTGCCTGATGGTTGCAGATAGTTCCTGGGGTCATTCAATAGCTTCCCTCGGTTGAATCTCCCTTCATCAGGGAGATAATCAGCATTTTTAGTAAGTGCTGAAAGGGCTTCGGCATAGCTGAGCTTTTGGGTGTTAGGTGCTCTAAAGTGGAACAGAATTTATATCTTCATTTTGCGTTAAGACAATATTTTTGTGATAACAAAAAGCTTTTTCTTCCTTTCCTTTGGAGACTCCTCAAGCCTATGAGATAAAAATGTTGGGGAGGAGGTGGAGAAAGAGAAGGAATAAGAAAATATAGAAGTGGATTGAAAGGTCTGGTTCATTTGGAATAAAATTCCTCTCCATTTTTCCCACTTTTCCATTGTGTCATTTGCCCTGAGGGCCCCCATTCTCTCTCTCTCTCTCTCTCTCTCTCTCTCTCTCTCTCTCTCTCTCTCTCTCGCTCTCTCGCTCTCTCGCTCTCTCTCTCTCATCAGCACCTTGGAGTCCAATATCCAATATCAGGCAGGTTTCGCAATAAGACTAGCTCCACAGGAGTGAGAAAAAAAGTGGGAAACTACCACAGAGAAGTAGACTAATTATGGATCTAAACAAACCCCTCCCTCTAGGTAAAAATAGCAACAGCACCAGGGGCAACAACCCTGTATCAACAACAAAACAGTGATATATAAGAGCCAATATACAAGTCAAATCAATAAGTATCTATTAAGAGTATATTATGTGTCAGGCACTTTTAAGCTCTTAGAAGGAACGAAATACAAAAATTGTACCTGACTTCAAGGGGTTTACAGACTAACTGGGGTGAGGAAGACAACTTGTGAACAATTATGTAGAAACAAGATACATACAGAATATATTGGAGACGATTTTAGAGGAAGACACGAAGAAAAAAGAGAAGCTTCTCATGGAAGACTGGTTTGGTTGTATTTCTCTTCTCTGGAGAATCTTGAAGTGCTGAGTACACAACTGCATTTTACACAGGCCATAGGTATAGCCTAGAGAGGAACGTAATCTCAGAACTGAAGAAGATTGCTTGGAAAAGTTGAGCTTCTGTTCTGTGATCTTTCATTTATTGTATTCATTCCCAGCATCCATTATCATATGCTCTTTCTTCTCTATCCTCTCCCTATCAAAATTTGCTCTCATATAAGAAGAATGTGAGGATCAAGTAAAATAATGCATGTAAAACACTTTCAAGCCTTAAAGTGCTATATAAATGAGTTTTATTATTATTACTATTATTACCTTATAGTCAGTCATTGAGTCTCCAGTCTGGTGGTGATTTCATTCCCTGAGTCATCTATTTATCCACTTGTAAGCTTAAGCAATGATTACAGAGCAATGAGGGGATGCTGACAAATGTTTAACAACCAGACTCTCCAGGAAACGAAACAAAACAAAACAAAATGTATATACAGCAAAGTTGAGGGGATTTCCATCACTTCTGGAAAGGCTGAATAAAGTGTGGTATTTAACTTAATGGAACAAGATTATGCTGTAAGAAATGATGATAGGGATGGTTTCAGAAATACCCGGGAAGACTTGTATGAACTAATAAAGAGTGAAGTGAGCAGAACCAAGGAAACATGGTACATAGTTAACAATAATACTGTAATGATGGTAAACCATGAAAGACTTAGCTACTCTGATCAAGACAATGATCTAAGAATGCCAAAGGACCCATGATGAAAGATGCTCTACACCTCCAGAGAGAGAAGAAAACTGATGAACCCTGAGGACAGATTGAAGTATCATTTTTTAACTTTATGTTTCTTGCTTTTTCTGATTTTCTTTTTTGCAATATGACTAATTTGGAAATGTGTTTTCCATGACTTCACAAGTCTAATAGATATTATATTGTTTGCTTTCTCAAAAGGGAGGGAGAGAAAGAAAACATTTGAAACAATCTTTGAAGAATAAACATTAAAAACAAATATTTTTAAAAGATGTATATACACATGTCTAAGTTTAACCTGCATTATTAACATTTTCTTAGTTCTAGAAATTTTAACAAAGTAATAAATCAAGACCTGATTTGTAGTTTGTTAGATGTCTAATGCTGGAATTTTAACAACAGGTTTTTGAATAGCATTTAGGGCTACTTCCAGCACATCCTTTTCTCCATGTGTATACTCTATTAGTCATCATCTTAGTATGAATTTAAGTTCATAAATTTTATTTCCCAGAAATAATCATACCTTCTCTTTTAGACATTTCTTTTCCTCTCCATCTCACTAGTTATTTTTCCTCTGAAATTAGACCCAATCTACCATATACATACATATCATATGTATATTGTTGTTTGCTTGCTATCCCCTCCATTAGAATGTGAACTCCTTGAGGGCAGAGATGGTTAGAACCTTTATATCCTCAGTGTTTAGCATAGCGTTACCTTAGCATATGTCTTATAAAGACTTATTGACTTTGAAATATATATGTGTGTATGTACATGATAGCACTCTGTAGAAGCCTATATATGTATGGATGTGTGCAACAAATGTGTTCATGTTTGTGAATGTGTAGATATAAAGATGTACAAGAGATAGAGCTTGACTTCTATTAACTACCAATTTAATAAGGAGAATAGGACCTTCATACAAATAATGATACAAGGGAATATATGACTTAAATTGTATAGATAAGGCTACAGGAGTTCAGAGTTGAGAGAAATAGCTTTTTCAGCTAAAGCAATTAGGGGATACTTTATGGACAGAGTAGAATCTGAGCTAGTCCTTAAAGAATACATTTTACACAGGTAGAGATGGGGATGAGAATCTTCTAGAGGAAGACAAATCTGAGCACAGTGATGAAGGGTAAAACAATACAATGAATTAACTAGTCAAATACGCGGCCTGAAACTAGCTTGGGTTGGTGGACAAGGGATGTATATTTAGAGTCAAGGAGATAAAGAGTGCAAATCCCACATGATACTTACTTGCCAATGACTCTATGACTCTGTGCCTCACTTTCCTTATCTATAAAATAAAGAGGCTGAACTCCACTCTGTAAAGTCCCTACAAGTTCTAAACTGTAAAACACTATTACTCTATGATCAAGTCATTCAGGTAGAAATACAGTCTCATAATACTATTTGAATAAAAATATTATTACTAGATAAAAGTATTATTGAGATGATACAATGGTAGAAAAGCTTAGAAACATTTATTTATATTAAGAGACAAGTAAAGACAGAAAGATTAGATATGAGTATTTTTCAAAAGTCAGGTATACTTGTAGCAAAAAATTTTACGACTTCGTTTCATAGATTCAAAGGATTTCCTATATGGAAGAAAATCCAGGGGACTTCAGTTTAGCCTTACCTGAAGCTGCATTCTCACATGAAACATCCTAGATTTGTAACTCATTGCCTTTAGTAACACCTCATATCTCATTCCAATTTTTTGATGAACATTAATTGTCAGGAAGTTTTTCCCTTATCATTCTGTGACCTTTAACTTCTACCCCTGTTCCTAATTCTATCTTCTGAGGTCAATTGAATAAAGTCTGATTTCTCTTCTATATGTTAACAATTCTTTACATTATATAGTAGTTGCTCTGTCTTTCCCTTCCCTATTCTTTCAGGTTTTTTTACTCTAGGTGAAGAGTTCTCAATTTAAAAAATTCCCATATGCCTGAATTTCTTTGCCATCTTTGTAGTTTGGGGATGTCATAATTCAATTTATTGTCTTTCCTTAAATGTAGCATGGAGAATGAGGGAAATTAATCCAGATGTGGTATGAGTAAAGCAGAGTATAGTTAGATAATAACTTCCCTTTTTCTGGAGGCTCTGCTTCTTTTAATGAAGCCTAATATTAATGTATTAGCTTTTCTGGTAATCATTCTATCATTATCATCCACTGAAAATCCAAGGTTTTCTTTCACATGAACTATTTCATTTTTTTAAATGCCGAGAATTTTTTTTTCATTTTCTACCTTCTCTCTGAATAAAAAAAAATCAAAGGAAAACAAAAACAAAAAATATCTTCTAAAAAATAAGAATAGTTAAGGAAGACAAATTTTCCTACTGGCTATGCCCAGACATAGTAGTTTATCATCTCTTTGCCTTCAAGTGGCTAGCATTCTTTATCATTGGTCCTCTCAAATTATGGTTGATCATCATATCAATCAGAGTTTTTAAGTTTTCCAGAATCATTTTTGACAATATTGATTTTAAAGTATAAATCATACTGGTCCTGCTCACTTCACTTTACCTCTATAAAGGCCATATTGATTCATGGAATGAAAGATTCCAGGTTTTTCTGAAATTGACCCTTTATTAATTTTTAACATTAGTTTTCTATTACATTCATATCCAACAATTTGGCTAATCATTCATAACTAATGGGCAACCCCTTGAGTTTCTAATTTTTTACCCATTACAAAAATGCTACAAGTAGTTTTGTACATATAAGACTTTTTTCTCTGATCTGTTTAGGGTACTGACCTAATAGTGTTTTTTCTGCAACAAAGAGGAGTTCCAAATTGCTTCTATAGTGGTTGGAATCATTTGCAAATCCATCCATATTGCATTTTTATACCCATTTTACCCCACCAACATTTGTGATTTCTATTTTGTCAGTTTTGCTGAGCCAATGGACAAAAAATGGAATCTTAGAGATGTTTTAATTTGCATCTTTCTAATTGTTAGTAATTTAGAGCATTTTTTACAAATGGCTATAGATAGCTTAAATTTTTTTCCTTGACAACAGTCTGTTGGCATTGTTCCCCGTTTATCAACTAAGGAACAAACTTCTTTATGTCACATCTTCCTCCTCTTAAATTCATGCAATTGAGCTTTTGAGCCTAACTACAAAGTTTTACATTTATTTACTAAATGTATCTTCTTAGATTTAGCTCATTGTTTCAACCTGTCAGTATCCTTAGGGATTCCACTTTTATCATCTCACATATTAGCTAACCTTTCCAAGCTTCAAGTCATCCATAAACCTGATAAGCATACTATCAATTTCATGGTATGCCTTAGGTGCTATCTCCCGCAGAGCTGTGACAACTATGTTACATGAGAACGCCTGTGTGAGTGTAATAGCACAGAGAGAGTCACTCTAAAAATATTTCATTGCTTCTTGCAGATCCGAGAAATAGAATATTGAGAGGAAGCTACTTACACAGAGGACATGTAAAACCACAGCTCCTTGTCGTCGTTTCTCATTTGTAAAGATGTCATTTGGGAATTCATGGAGAGCTAGAAAATGAAGAATAAAAGAAAAATCAATCACTAATATTTAAATATTTTCAGCACTAAATACTATAGTTAAAGAAATGGAAGTTGTTGAATATAAGGGTACATAGACAATATTTTTTAATGATAATGATAATTTTATATTCTTACATGTAAAGGTTAATATTGGTAAAATAGCAAAGGAGTTTTTATTGTTTTAGTGGCATTTAGGTGGCACAGAGTTGGGTTGAGAGTCAAGAAAAGTTCAAATCCAGTCTCACTTACTATCTATGTGAACCTGAGCAAATCATTTAACTTCTGCCTAACTCAGCTGTAAAATGAGGATAATAATAACATCCACATCCCTGAGCTGTTGTGAGAATCATGTGAAATAGTATTTGTAAATGCTTAGCATAATTTCTGGCATATAATAGGCTTAATAAATGTTTTCTTTAAGTTTTTCAGAATTATTTTTTACAATGTCGATTTTATCTTATAAATCATTGTGTTCCTTCTCACTTCACTTTGCCTCTATGAAGGCCATATTCCTCCTTCCTTCCTTCCTTCCTTCCTTCCTTCCTTCCTTCCTTCCTTCTTTCCTTCCTTCCTTCTTTCCTTCCTTCCTTCATACAAAAGATCTCTCTTCATTTTGGCTTCATATCAATATTCTTCTACTACATTAGAAATAGCAATAAGGGTTAGAGCTGCAATTTCATTAGTATATAGTCTTAACTTAGAACTAAGAAGAACTTAACACAGAACTACTAAAGTGGAAAAAAACAACAAATCTTTAATCAGGAAAGAGATAGGTCCAATAATCAGCTGCTATCACAGAGCCAAGCTCCACAGACAATACAGAGTCAACACCCTGTGGCTCTGGGGATAGTATCTCTGGGAGAATGCACCTCTGAGATGATTCTCCAAAAAACACTAGAACTTGGAGAATTTATATACCATTTGAGGAACTAAGGACAGGGAATTATGATTAATTGGCATTACCATGGCTACAAGGAACAACAAAGTCCAAGACAGGATTATCAGGGAGAGGCTGATGCTTTACAATGAATACAAAAGTATGTAAAGGGAACCCCTTCCTCCCTGGGGTTGTGAACTTTCTGCTCCTCAGAGCCAGGCCATTAGCATGGCTGGAACACTATAAACAGACTTTGACTGGTTCCTAAGATGTGATAGACCAGCACAGAGGGAAAGGAAGTGACATGGAGAAAGAGGAATATAAAAAATGAAACCATAGAAGAGATTGGGGTCTTTCTCTGGAGATTTTTGGCTGGGGGTCTTTCTGTGATTTGGCATTGGTGGCTTAGGCGGAAAATATTCTTGTGGGCTAGTAAGATTTGGGTGGTAGGCTAGGAGGAAATCTTTTTTTTTTATTTCCTTCCCTCCTTATTTCTTTCTTAGACTATATTTATATAAAAATTAAATTGTTAAAAGCTACTATCATCCTCGTGACTTAAGGGTTAATTATTTCATAAACAGTGACCACAATAATTTTTAAAAAACTAATATTATATTTCCCTAAATATTACATTTGGAATATTATTATTTTTTCAATATTACAAAAGGGAAGGGTTCAGCCAAGGGTTGGGCTACCTGGGAAAGCACTTTGATGCAATGGGAGAAACTACTAGGATAAAAGGATACTTAACATTTGATTTAGGTCGAACATTCTGTCTGAAATGGGCGAGTCTGGGACTTCCCTCCAGTGAGTTCTCAGGGGACAGGGGCAGACTTGGGGGCTCTAGATTTCAAGCTGACAATAGAGTCCTTCCATCAATACCCATCAGCATCTTCTCTGTAATTTATAGTCTTTGCAAGCCAACCATGACATTGAGAAGGCAAGATGCCTTCTTCCTAGGGTCATCTAGTTCAGGTGTGTGTGAGGCAAGACTTGAATCCAATATTTCATGACTCCAAGGCAAGTTCTCTATCCACTATGCCATGATTATTTCAGAAATAACAACTTCTAAATTGCCTGCTATCAGTATGGCTTCTCTAACATCTAAGAGGCTTTAATTTTGAAATCTGTCCTTACCCACTGAAAACTTTTTCCACATTGCTCTACAAAATGGCTGGACCACCAATAGTGTACTAGTGACTTTATCTTCTCACATCCCCTCCAACATTTATCATTTTAGCCAATTGGATAGGTGTGAGATGATATCTCAGAGTTGTTTTAATTTGCATTTTTCTAATCAATAATAATTTAGAGCATTTTCATAGGACTACATATAGCTTTGATTTCTTTATTGCTAAACTGCCTTTTGATCATTTATCAATCAGGGAATGGCTCATTCTTATAAATTTGATAAAATTACTGACATCTGAATTCCATAGCACTAATATGATTCTATCTTCACGGTCTTTGCATTTCTAAATAGTAATCATAAGAATAATAGCTAGCACTTTAAGGTTCACATAAGCACTTTACTTCTGCTATATCATTAGATCCTCAAAACAAGTCTGGGGTTCTAGCCACTCCAATAGCTAGCCACTTCTAATCAGAAGCCAAACTGTTCCCGCCTCTTTTCTTTCAGTCACTTCTACTTCTAATGACAATCTCTTCTGTACCTGCTCTCCAACTTCATAGGAGAATTCCAGGTACTTCTTTCCCAAGAGTATTTTGATGCATGTTAATTCAGAATAATTGAAATCAACACATTCATCAAGGTATGAATCTGGGTTTAGGCTTAAATATGAGAGGAGAAAAGGCTTAGAATATTAGACTTGTTCAGGTAGGAAAATGTGGAATTTAAAATTAATATTCAATATCTCCAAAGTATAATATTTATAAAGATTTATTAATATTTAACTAAAGAACACAGGGAATGTTCACCGCTCAATTCACGTGGAAGAGAGAGCGTGGCAGAGCAAACCCAAACTATATACAGAGAGCATAAGGACCCATGTATACGAAAGGCAAAAGGAATTGTGGGTGATACAGAAAGGTAATACAGAAGTTTGGGTAAAGTAGTTTTAGGGATTCAAGATAATTCTAAATGTACGGAAAATCCTGGACAACCTCAAAGAGCAGAGTATCACTATCAGCAGAAGCTATCCTTGGAGGTCAAGACTCCTGAGGACATTATAAAATATTAGGGAGCACAATGGGAATTCAAAGAAAGGAAGGGGAATATACAGGGGCAAAGCACTGGCAGGAAATTCATTCACATGGCCTACTTCCACTGAGTTCTGTCACCTTTCTATCTGGGGGGAAGTTATCAATCTTGCTCTTCAAGAGCCTTCAGCAAACAAGCTGCTGTTTCTTACTGGTAGGAAAAAGTCTCCCAGGGAGGATAATTATCCTTTGTGGGTTGCCAGAGTTATTCAACTGAATTGAAGAAAAAAAATCGATCTTGTGTTATGGAGAATACTAAGATAAGTAAGTTCCTGTCCTGGAGGAGTTTATAGTCTTGCATAGGGTAAGATTGGTGTTGAAATAACCATAATTACAGCTCATGATTTGAAGGTGAATAAGAAAATAAAAACTAATTTATGAGAGATTTTAGAGGAGAATATTAATCATTTATATTCTAAGCCTGCACAAGGTTGCCCCAATATCACTATCTAGGAATGTTCTGCAGCACAGGGAAGGGGAAGAAAACAAGAATTTATTATGTATCTGCTCTGTGCAAGGCACTATACCTAGTGCTTTATTATCTCATTTGATCAAATATTATCTCATTTGATCCTCACAAAAACCCTGGGAGGTAGGTGGTATTATTATCTCCATTTTACAGTTGAGGAAAACAGGTTAAGTGATTAGTCCAGGACCTGGTGCTAGGAAGTATCTAAGGTCACATTTCAACTCAGGTCTTCCCAACTCCAGGCTCTGAGCTCTATCCACTGCACCCCTTAGCTAGCTGTCCATACTCTAGCACAGAAGTTAGAATGTTGGGTTTAGAATAAAAAATAAAAACTTGGTTTAAAATTCTTTCTCTGATAACCTATTAGGTGTAATCAGAACTGTAAATATTTATGTCACAGGGTTATTGCAAGGTTCAAATGAGACTATTTATGTGTAAAAGGTACTTTAAATAATTACTTGAATATCAATTATTATTAACATCTGATTGCACAACATAACTAAAACTAGTCACAAGATTTAATCATCTATTTATAGCATATATGAAAATCTTTCTACTGAACCAAGTATCTTTAGACATTTCCCCTAGCTAATTGAGTGATCCCGGGCAATTTACTTAGCCTCTATCTGCCTCTTTCTTCATCTGTAAAAAGGAGAATTACAAGAACATTAATTTTCCAGAGTTGTGGGGATAGAATGAGATAGAACTTATGAAGTGCTTTGTAAACCTTATATCGCTAGTGCTCCCTCTCTCTCTCTCCCTCTCTCTCTCTCTTTCTCTCCCTCTCTCTTTCTCTCTCTCTCTCCCTTTCTTTTCTTCCTCTTCCTCATCCTCCTCTTCTCTTCCTCCTCCTCCTTCCTCTCTTCCTCCTCCTCCTTCCTCTCTTCACCTCCTCCTCTCCTCCTCCTTCTTTTCTTTCTTCATCTTCCTCCTCCTAATGGTACTTTTAGGGACTCAATAAATTATAATTAGTTGGTATTAGTAATGTTTAGTTCATCAGACTCTGTTTTCCTACCTCTGAATTTTTCCTTGGCATGCCAATTTCACTGGAATTGTATAACACAAGATACTGAAATTCCTCAATAACTATATTGAACAGGGAAATCCTAGCTTGAAAGTCCTATAAAAATTCTTGATTCTTTGAGCCTCCCAGGGCCAAAAGTAATAATATTCTCATTCTATAGAGTAGGCAGCTTTGAAGAAGGAGACATTTTATATTATTTAGATATATAAACATCAAACAGAAAACAAGGAACATATTAACATCTCTAACCCTGAAATAACTATCAGCAAATTTAATAATTATGGGTATTACTTATACTTCTGTTTTTAATTACTAAAGTTCCCCTTCCTCTATTTGAGTACAGTGAAGTGAGAGAAATTATACTTTAGTAAGCAGGTGTGAAATGCAGAATCACTTCGAGAAAGGGCTTAATCTCACTCAAAATTTCCACTGAGTGACAGTTTGCTCTTTTACTTAACCTAAAAAAATGTCTATTCACAACACCACTATTAATTAATACATTTGCTAATGCTTTCTCTCATTTACTGACATTAACTCAAGTGGGTATGAGTACAAACAAAATTTTAAAACCATTAAAAATCAATTATTTCAATATCCTGTTGATTTAACATGTTTCTATCAATTGTGTCCACATTGACAAGCTACTAATGGACAGTTCTACCATTCACTAAGTCCTTAAGTGGCATTAGATTAGGGCCCTAAATCATGGCCTGCATTCCTAGCCAGAAACATAGAATCCTAGAAAAAAACCCCAAAAGGACAACTAGCAATGAGAGATGGAATATATTAAAAATCCCCTTTGGGGCCAATGTTCAATTCTCTTTCAGTATGCACTGGTAGCTACAAGTCCTGGGGCATATATGCAATTGTTTCTTTTCTTTGCTTTGATTTTAGGTTGCCAACAGCCTGACACTTAGATTTAAAAGCACTTTGGTCCCCTACAAATTATGATCAGATCTAACCAGAGGAATATGGCATAAAGCGGCATCTATCTTGTACTGCATCCAACAGGACTTTGTTAATGTCAAGAAAAACAAACATATTTCTAGCCCTTTAGGGTGTACAAAGCCCTCTTTTTTATTTGTTTCTCAAGATAACTCTATAAAGAATCAACAACCCTGTTAGGTAGGTGAGATTACTGTCCCTATATTCCAGGTGAAGAAACCGCAGCTGAAGGAAAAGTCATATTTCAAAATGATTAGACGTGTTCCACTTGACTCTGGAGGGCACAAGTAGGAGTAACTTGTGAGTGAAAGTAGCAGAGTGGCAAATCTAGGCTTGTTATAAAGGAAAAGCTTTCTAAGAATGAGGGTTCTATAAAAGCAGAATAAGCTACATCAGCAGGTAATGGGTTACCCCTTCACTGAATTCTCAGAGCAAAAGATTGGATGACCACCTGCCAGAGAGATTATAGTAGAAAGACTTTGTAGGTATGAGTTCGGCCATATGACCTCTGAGAACTCTTCTAATACTGAGATTCCCTGAAAAGTTAAGTGACTTCCCACAGTCCTGCAGCTTATAAATAGCAGAGATAGGACTTGAACGGAAGTTACAAAAACACACTGTTAGAAGAGACATCAGTGGCCATCTAATCCAATTCATATCCCAGAGAGAATCTCTTCACCAAATTGAGCAATGGTCATACAGTTTTGGCTTCCAGACCTTTAATGAGGAGGCAGATAAGTGGCTCAATGGATAGAGAGCCAGGCTTAGAGAAGGGAGGTCATGTTCAAATCTAGCACTAGACACTTTCTAGCTGTGTGACCCTGGGCGAGTCACTTAACCCCCATTGCCTAGCCTTTGCCCCTCTTCTGGCTTGGAAGCAATACACATTATTGATTCTAAAACAAAAGGTAAGAGTTGTTTTTTTTTCCCATTTGTTTGTTAAGAAAAGCTCTCCATTGAGGGGAAATTCACTTCATCCTGATATAGCTCATTTCACTTTTGGGTTGCTCTATTTAGAATTCTTTTGAGTCCAATATATGCAAAACATTTTATGAATGTTATCTTGCTTGACCCTCTCACAATAACCTTGTTAAATAAGTGCTATCATTCTTCCCATTTACAGATGAAGAAATTGAGGTAAAGAGATGGCAAATGACTTGCCCAGGTCACTTAGCTGTTAAGTGTCTGAGGATGGGTTTGAACTCAGGTCCTCCTGACTCCAGGGCCAGCACTCTATCCCCTGCATCACCTAGCTGCCTTAGAAACACTAATAATTCCACTCGCTGTTAACCTTGGAATGGAAGACCCAAAGTGAAATTAGCATGAGAGCCTAAAACACCCCCAAACATTAGCAGCACCGAGGGAAACATGGCCAACTGCTTTCCTTCCATACATAGTTGCTACTTTATGCATAATACAACATCCATCTCTTTGGTTCCCAAATGAGCTGGGATTCATAAACAGGTTTGGAAGGGTCAGTAAAACCTTATAGACTGCTGCATGTCTGCCAGGGGAGTCCCCTTTGCATCAGTGAGGGGGTGGAAGGAAGCCCTTTAATTTGACTTCCTCTAGAGCCTGAAGTCTCCTATTCTTGAACAATGTCCTAGTTTGATGGCTGGGAATATCCAGGGGACCCAGTGACTGCCACAAGCTACATTTGAAGGACCACACTCCAAGGCTGGGTTTGTATATCCCCCTCAGACAATTGGGAAAATTATCCCTAGATCTAAGTAGATGGTGAAAATCTGGAGCTGAAACCAAGGGCAGTTCCTCAGGTATCTTAAAGATGGATAATTTACCCTCCATAAGATCTTCCTTTGGATTAGGGGCCAAATTTTCTAGTGGGGGCAAATACTCATTCTAACAGGAATAATTAAGATCATGGATTTTATAGTTAGAAAGGACTGGAAGATCAGATTTAAACGCTTGTAAGGACACTGATCCTCAAAGTAATTGTGACTTGCCCAGGATTATGCAATTTAGTAAGGGTGTGAGGCCAGATTTGAACCCAAATCTTCTTGCCTCCAAGTCTAGTACCCTATCTATTACCATGTTTTCTGTAACATAAGATGAATTTTTTTTTATCAGAACATCAAGTCAGAGGGACAGGAAGAGATTAGGAGTTAGGCATATGACACTAGTGTTTTGTTTTTTTAAATAGAAGCAGTTTTTGGATCTTTTAAATCTCTCATCTGTTCATCTTTCTGAAGCAACATGATTTATTTTCCTAACTCGACTCTCTTATTTTGTTCTCCATTTTTATCTTAAATACCAAATGATAGATCTTCACTGTGCAGGAAACTAAAAGGCAAAAATTGCCATTTCTATGCATGAAAAAAAATGTTTATGGATTTTGGCAAGTCCTATAGTCTAATTCGCTCAGGAGCAAGCATCTGGTGGTTGAAGTGAATAAACTATAGAGAAACTTCATAAAGGGAGTTAATTTTTTTTCAAATAATGGTAGAAGAGGAAGAAAACTTATCTCACAGGCCCACAGCACCATCCATTCTAAAGATAAAGTACTGTTTTGAGATAATACACATATACACACAAGTCTCAGGAAGGAAAATAATTGTAAATGTTGAAATGGTGCTATTAATTTAATGTAAATATAACTTTAAAAAATCTTTTGGCTTTTTAGGTTTCCATGTTGCCCATTTGAAGGGACAAACTTCCATCACTCTAGCAAGATGATGGGATTACCACATAAATACATAACCTCATGCTTTCAGTATTTACAATCCTTCTAGGGAACAAGACTTTATCTAGACCATAGGCTCATAGCTCTAGGGGTAGGAGGGACTTCAAAGGCTATCTAGCCCAACACTGATGTTTAACTGGTATATTCTAGAGGTACAAAATGGAGTCCCAGTGAAAGTATCAAAGATTGGAGAGAGATCTCTTCTAGGAGGGAAAATGAAAAGACTGTTCAAGGTCCTCCCTCAGGGACATAGCTGGAGAAATCTCTGAGAGGTTAGGTTGATATTGATAGGTGATGGAGTCTTGTCCCTGCATGGGATCAATCAGTCAACAAGCATTTATTAAATGCCTACTATGTGGACATGTATGTGGAAGTCTATGGGGTATGAAAGAGAATAATCCTATTGAATGCTAGTGTCTTCCTTCTGTTGATTATTTCCAATATATTCTATATATACTTTGTATATAGTTACTTATATGCTGTATCTCCCATTAAACTGTGAACTTCTTGAGGGCACAGATTATCTTTTGCTTTTCTTTGTATTCCCAGTGCCTGGTACATGTTGTTCACCATTGTTCATCATCTTGTGAGTGGGATTGAAGTGAGGCAGAATTACATAAAGTCATCAATATCACTCTCTCTCTTCCTGAGTCAATCCAAGTCCAGTGGCAAGGCAAAAGTCAGGATGATATGACTTTCCTGTGAATTAGATTTAAGTGATGTAGAGGTACACAAAGCTATAAAACTCACTTTCTCTTCCATAGTCATCTTAATCCAGTGGCAAAACAAAAGTCAGGATGACTCTTGATGGCCTTGGATGTAATAGATGATCTTGGTGTCTTTAAAGTCTAGCCAAGCTCTAAGTACTCCATGGTGCATAAATGGCAGTTGGAACAAATTATTCTCATCCTCTCATTCTGCTGAGGTAAATTTTCACACACTTGGGGCAGACTTTCCCTTAGGATACTGGTGAGTGTGAGGCTTATGGGTTACCTTCAACCTTCTTTAGCCTTTTTTTTTTACTAGGGTGTGACCACTACACATGCTACAGCTTCATGGAACCACAAGTAAGAGTTCCGTGAGTGGAGGACACAAGACTTCACCACCTACCAACACCAACCTTACCCTTCAATAACTGGGTCCCTGAGGGAGATCCATGTACAGTTTCTTCATCTGCCTCCCCATAAAAGACCCCTCTTTAATCTTTGTCCAGGCTCATTCTTAATTGTTCTCATACTCCTGCCCCTTCCTCATTTTCTTCTACCCTCTCTGTTACTACCAACCCCATTCAACCTAACTGTCCCCTAACCCATGTCAGCCTTCTTACCTGCCCATCCTTTTTATTGTGCCTAATGGAATAGGTCCTCTATAATTAGCAGGCTCACTTTCATCTCTTAAATTTCCTTTCTCTTCCAAACTTTCAGCACTGACAAAGACCTGGTTCCCTTCAAATGAAACTCTTTCTAAAACAGGCTATACTTTTTCTCATGCCCTTTAACTCACAGTCATGATGAGGGAGTCAGAATATTCCTTACTTCCCATTATTATCTCCAATTCCACCCTCTTAACTTCTCTTCTTTTGAATTTTAAACTATTCAAATTTATTACTCAATCTAGATTCTGTTGGTAATTATCTGTTGACCCCCAGGACAATCTCCTCAATAGGTTCAGTGATTGACTTACAGTCTTTCTATCATCACTTCTGGGCTCATATTAGTATATATATACATATATATATACATATATATATGTACTACCACAATTAATTCATTTCTCATGACCTACTCTTCCTCTCCAATACCCTTAATCTTGTCATCATCCAGGATTGTTTTACTTCCCCATTCATAAACTCTAAATTTTTCTTGTTTGACCCTAACAGTAAACCGTTCTTTCAGTATTTTGCCTTATCACCACCTTTCTATGACCTCTATTTATCTTATTCCTAATTTCTTTTTCCCAAGCTATCACTGCTGTACTGGCTAAACATGCCAGATTAACTTGGTGAAACAGTTTTTCTCTATACTGTTTTCTATAATAAATTTTCTTGTTGTCTTTGTCATATCATTGATCATGCTTTGCCAACATTGGACTTGACTTATCTTGGCCTTCTTCTTCCTTCATTCCAATTCACACACTGCTTAAAAATAATGCTTAACCCAATGCTGAATGGGTCCAGAATGTGTGTGTGTGTGTGTGTGTGTGTGTGTGTGTGTGCGTGTGTGTGTCTGTCTGTCTGTCTATTATATGCTCATGTTGAAGAAGTAGCATGAGACAGTATTTTAAAAATACATTAGGGGGCAGCTGGGTAGCTCAGTGGATTGAGAGCCAGGCCAAGAGATGGGAGGTCCTAGGTTCAAATCTGGCCTCAGACACTTCCCAGCTGTGTGACCTTGGGCAAGTCACTTGATCTCCATTGCCTACCCTTACCACTCTTCCAGCAAGGAACTAATACACAGAAGTTAAGGGTTTAAAAATATAAAAAAAACAAAACAAAACAAAATACATTATTAGAAAAAGTAGTATATTGATCCCATGGCAGGAAGCAGAAGAAGTAGGACAATAAAGTGTTCTAATGGCCTTCCCAAATGGAGTAGATTTCAAGTCAGTCAGTCAGTCAGTATTTTAAGTCTTTACTATGTGCCAGACATCTAGCATCTTGGGTGGGTGGAGCTTTGGAAAAATGTGGTCAGACATTATAGCCCTGGCTCCTAGCACATTTCCTGGCACATTATAGGGTTTAATATTGATTTGTTAAATTGAATTAAAAACAGGAAGCTAGGTGGTTCAGTGGACTGAGATCTAGGCCTTGAGACAAAATGTTCTGGGTTCGAATTTGGCCTCAAATTTGGACCCTCCAATGCCTAGCCCTTACTGTTCTTTTGCCTTGGAACCAATACACAGCATTAAGGGCTTAAAAAGAGTTGAATTTAAAAGATAGAGGCTTATTAAATTTCTCTCACAAGGGTTTGGTATACAATACTTGCAATTCATAAACACTAAACATAGTGTATATGTATATGGACATGTAGATACTTAAGCATATATATTTATATATATATATATATACATATATTCACATAAACATATGTGAATGTATATGTGTGTGACCCAATTGATAAGTGGTCAAAGTATATGATCAAACAATTTTTAAATGAATTGCAATCCATTAAAAACCAAGTATAAGAATGCTTCACATCTCTGATGAAAAGAGAAATGCAAATCAAAATAGCCCTGATTTTGCTCATATTCTTTAAATTGGCAAAAATGACAAAAGAAGGGAATAATCAGTTTAAAAGGATTCTGCTTTAGTGCATTGTTGGTGGAGCTGTAAATTAGTACAAATTCTTTGGAAATCAATTTTAAATTATGCAAAGTGACTAAAATGTCATACCATTTGACCCAGAAATTACATTACAAGACTTACATTTCCAGGGGGCCATTGATAAGAAGTTCCCATATGGAACATCATATTTATAGCCCACGTTTTGTGAGAAAAAAGGACTGGAAACAAAATAAAACATCTATCACTTTGGGAGTGGCTAAATAATTTGTAGTACATGAATAATACTGTGTTGTAAGAAAGGATGAATATGATGATTCAGAATGGAAAGATTCACATGAAATGATGGAGAATGAAGTAAGCAGAGCCAAGAAAATAATATACACAACGACTAAGGCAAAGTAAACAGAAAGAACAACCACAAAATAATCAAAAATGAAGCTTGCAAAATTATAAAGAGCAAGCATGGCTCCAAAGAAGAGACATGAGAAGACACCCCCAGCCTTTTGAAGAGGTGGGAGGTCCATGGATATAGTAGATTACATGTATTTCCAGGCTTTTTGAACATACTGATTGGTTTTGCTAATTCCCTTGCCCCCCTTTTTTTCTTTAAAAATAATATTTCTTACATGTGATGTTTCTCTGCGAGGGGAAGAGGGTGAGATTCTAGAAGAAATTTTGATGATTTAAAAACCAAAGGTATCAATAAAATTTTATTTTGAAAAAAGAAATGCCAAGAGGAAATTGTTTTTTTCAATGAAAACAAAACAAAACAAACTAAAACAAACATTTTTTATTTCCTCTTTCTACCTCCCTTCTCTCCAAAGCTTTGCTAGTGATTATGACTGTTATCTTTTCTCTGTATTTCCTCAATAGATATTTGACTTTTCAGGGGCCCATCAGCATAAAGTTTGTGATATTCACAAACCAAATTCCAATGGAATAATATTTGCTTCCAATTATTTTTCCAAATATTATTCCAATGGAATAATGACCTCTTCTTCCCAGAGAAGAGTTGATTTTAGGCACTCTAGAATGTTTTTAGGATAGATATGCTTGCTGAAGAAAGACATAGTCAAAGGGAAAAAAAACTGAGGATATATTTAGAAATGAAGAAAACTCAAGCTGACATGACATATTTGCATGGAAGAACAGAGGTCTGGGACCCACCCAAGTAGAACACCAAGTACGTAGGTCTTGTATATCTCCTATGTAAGTATTTGTTGTTGAGTCATTTCAGTTGTGTCTGACTCTTCATGATCCCACTTAGGGTTTCTTTGGCAGAATGGTTTGCTATTTCCTTTTTCAGCTCATTTTACATGAAACTGAGGCAAACAGGGTTAAGTGAGTTGCCCAAGATCAGAAAGCTAGTAAGTATATGATGAAGCTGAATTTGGGATTTAGACTCTTCTGATTCCAGGTCCCACACTCTATTCCCTGTGCCACCTAGCTGCCTTAAAACCTTAAAATACAAATATTTAAGACATAACAATTAAGGAATGATTACTTTCTTCAGAAAAATAATTTGAAATATGAGTTTATTTACAGATTTTAAATTTATATGTAACTTTTCAGAGACATCTAATAAATAAACCAAGGCAAATATGTATTTGGCCATCAAAATATGCATGCCAATATAGCTTTTTAAACATTTAGGTCCACATTGTAGGAAGGTCTTTCTAATTTGGATAATCAAATGGAGAAGGAATAAGGAAAGATAGAAAAATAACATGATTCTACTGCCTTTCCTTTCTTGGACCACTCTCCCTTTTCTAGTACCCTTTCCCTCTCCTCTAGAGCCTTTTCTCTGAGATTATTTTAAATCTACTCTGCGTATAATTTATACAGACTTTTTTTGCATATCCCCTCCCCATCAAGTATGTGCATTCTTTGAGGGTAAGGAACCCTTTTTGTCTTTCTTTATATCTCAGCCCTTATTACAGTGCCTGGCTCATGGTAAGCATTAAATAAAAGGTTTGTTGAGTGACATTTTCCCCTTTGAGTTCAAAGGTATTCTGAAAAGGTTAGCCCACACTGCTGATCAGTGAATGAAGAGGAAGCTTTGGGGAACTCCCCCTCAGAACTGGGAATGAATCTATAATCAGAAAGCACAAGAATACAGAAATCAATCTGAACCAAGACTAGGGCTTGGAAAAAGTAGAATGTGCATTGATTAAGCCCTCATTTTTATGTTGATTTCAGCAATTTTATTTAGATTTTTACATTTATAGTTTGTTTATTCAATAAGCCTAATGCCTTTTGGGTGACAATTTTATTCTCTAGAGCAAAGCCAGCTGAGTTAACATCCCTTCTCCTGGCAGAGTTTTTAAACACTTTGATGAGAGGCCTATCCATTTCTTCCCCTTTGACGTGCTAAAGCAAAGTACAAAGAAATCAGTATAGAGGCATAGAGCCCACAGCCAGGGTCAGACTGGAGCCAGAACAGAAATAAATCTGGAGGTACCTTTTGCCACTTTGATAGAGAAGGCTCTCAGTTCCATACTGTAAGAAGTCCTTTCTCCAAATTCTATTTTCCCTTCATCCACCACCATGTTTTTCTCTCTCCTCTCCCTCTTCTCCCCCTGTTTGACACATTTCTCTGCCTTTAGGCTCCAAGTCTTATCTTTTCTCTTTTCCACGTTTCCCCCTACAAGGAAAGTGAAGTTTAGCCTGATGGACACTTGGTTCTATCTCAGAGGCTCATCTATCCTCTACGGAGCCCGGTCTAGAACCAAAGTAGATTATCCTCTCCTCTTTGCTTTATGAAATCATAGGACGGATCGCCTCAAAAGGTCACTATTAATCACGGATGAGGTTGGGGAGAAAGGTTAGAAAAGCTACAAGCATCACTGCACTGAGGACTCTCTTGACATATAGGTAGTGTGGGTTTTGAAGTGTTGTGGCTGGGGGACAGCATCCCCCATCGTGCCTCAGGGGTCCCTCCCCCTTACTTACTGGGGTGGGGTTGGTCTTGAATGGACCAATCCCGTGCTGGGGGAAGGATCACATCCCATTTCCCGGCATGGGATTGGTACTGAATGGACCAATCCCGTGCTAAGAGACCACACCCCCTACTTCCAGGCACAGGATTGGTCTTTATAAGGACGAATCCCGTGCCTAGGAGGGAACTTTGAATCATTAAGTAGTTAGTTTAAGCAAGTGGAAACTCTGGTTGTCTTTTCTTTACTAAAGTTTTTTTTTAAAGAAGATCAAAGGATAAAGGCTTTTTTTTTTTTTCCTTTTTGCATCTTCAGAAGTTGTTGTTGCTGTGGTCAAATTAGGTTAATTTGGCAGGAAAGCATGCCGGTCCAATCAATGTCTTTCCTAATGAAGCAAACTCCCCCCAAAACATATTCTTTCCCCAAAGTAACAGGTTAGTATGAGTGTATTTGTTAAGGAATAATAATGGTAAGGGGATAGTTAGGTGCCTCAGTAGATAGAGAACCATGCCTGGAGTCAGGAGGACTTGGGTTCAAATGTGACCTCAGATATTTCTTAGCTGTGTGACCCCAGGCAAATTGTTTAATCCCAACTGCCTAGCCCTTAACCCTCATCTGCCTTAGAACTGATACTTAATATTGATTCTAAGACAGAAGGTAAGGATTTAAGAAAAAAAATAATAAAAAATCATAGCTAGCATTTATATAGCCCATTAATTTGCCAAGAGCATTAGAAATGTTATCCATTTGATCCTCAGAATGCTGGGAATTATTATTATTATTATTTTACAAATGAAGAAACCAAGAAAGATAGAAGTTCAGTTACTTGCCAGGAATAACATAGCTAGGATGTGCCCGAGGTCATTTTTGACCTCCAGTCTTCTTGACTCTCAGTCTAGCCTGCATCACCCAGCTGGGAGGGTAGCTTTTGGATAAAGAAATGTAAAAGGTGAGGATGCTGAAAGTTAAGAATGGAACAGGGGACTAACTCTGCAATATAATTTGTACAGGGAACATCTGATCTATAAACATTCTCATTACTAAGATAGATCAGGACTTTTTCTACCCCTTATGTTCCTAGAGAGTTGCCTGGGGGGTAGTAAGAGTACTAATGACTTTACCGGGGCCATATAACCATGTGGCAGAGAGAGGGAGTCAAACCTCATCTTCCTGACTCTGTAACTCTATCCACTATGATGGGGTGTTGAAATGGGGGGAATAAGAGAAAAGAAAGGGAAGGTAATGACCAAATAGAGATTTCCCCTTTATAATTCTTGCCCAGGCCTGGCCTTCTTCATACCATT
Source organism: Gracilinanus agilis (assembly GCF_016433145.1). Lineage (NCBI taxonomy): Eukaryota > Metazoa > Chordata > Mammalia > Didelphimorphia > Didelphidae > Gracilinanus > Gracilinanus agilis. Next base: position 141,137,487 of record NC_058131.1, on the reverse strand, counting down.
GGCCTAAGGAAAGGTAATGTCAGGGCTTCTGCAGCATCTTCCAAAGAAAGTGAAGGTGCTGAAGGCCCCCATGTTACTTAAATTCTGCTGCCAACTACAGGTGAGGAGAAATTAGATAGGACTTGGCTTCTTCATTTTCTGAATACAGTTTTCTAATCACCTGAGAGCACAGATGGCAGAAGGCCCATTACATCCTCACCAGAAGCATTTCAGCACTTGTTAGCCCCAGAGTTTAAATGTAATTACTTCCTCCTCCTCCCCCCTTTCCCATTTAGAGACACTCCATGACTGTGCTGAGTTGCACCCCAGAGAGAACTACATTTGGGGAACTTTGGTGAATAAATATAAACAGTCATATGAATAATAAAAGACCATCATCTAAGGGAAGACAAAGCCATTTGTCTCCCCTGCAGCTGACTATGACCAAAGAATCATATATTAACATGATTCACTCAAGGCCCCAAATCGTTAGTTGAATTGTCACTGGAGAGGCCTGTGTTAGGATACATTTTGTTGTAAGCATTTGGAAGCCAGTTTCTTCTTTCCCTCTCTGTCAAAATAGGCTTTGCACAATGACTGATAATATCACTTAATAGTGAAAGCAATGGTAAAGGAGATGAGAAATATGCTAAAGAAAATGAGCTCTGGATTTCACCCCATAGGCAGTAGGTTGGCAGACACTGCTTTTGTTACTTCCAGAGTTAAAAGGTATCTAGGTGGGGCAGTATAGAAATTCCTAGGCTCCAAGTCAGAAAGACTCAAGTTCAAATCCTGCCTTGGCCACTTACTAGCTAGAGGACCTTGGGCAAGTCACTATCACAAGTAATTTTTTTTAAACCTTTACCTTCTATCTTGGAATCAATTCTGTATATTGGTTCTAAGGCAGAAGAGTGGTAAGGGATAGGCAATGGGGGTCAAGTGACTTGCCCAGGGTCACACAGCTATGAAGTGTCTGAGGTCAGATTTAAATCTAGGACCTCTAGTCTCTAGGCCTGGCTCTCAATCCACTGAGCCACCTAGCTGCCCCCTGGTAGATAATCTTTTAAGCCCCTTCTAACTCAAAGTTCAGTTCCTATAATCTATAACCTATGGTTATGATCTCCACTTCCCTCTGTGCTGTGTTGTTCAGTTGTTTTTTTATCATACCTGAGTCTTTATGTCTCCTCTTGGAGGTTTCTTGGCAACAATACTGGAGTGATTTTTTTCCATTTCCTTCTCTGGCTTATTTTATTTTATTTATTTTTTTTTAATAAACCCTTAACTTCTGTGTATTAGCTCATAGGTGGAAGAGTGGTAAGGGTGGGCAATGGGGGTCAAGTGACTTGCCCAGGGTCACACAGCTGGGAAGTGTCTGAGGCCAGATTTGAACATAGAATCTCCTATCTCTAGGCCTGACTCTCAATCATTGAGCTACCCAGCTGCCTCCTCTAGCTTATTTTACAGATGAGGGAACTGAGGCAAACAATTAAGTGACTTGCTCAGAATCAAACAGCTAGTAAGTGACTGAGTCCAGATTTGAACTCAGGAAGATGAGCCTTCCTAACTCCAGGACAGGATCTCTATCCACTGTGCCATCTAGCTGCTCTTTGTGCTCTATAAGCAGAAGGAAGAAAGGAAGGAAGAAAGGAAGGAAAGAAGAAAGGAAGGAAGGAAGGAAGGAAGGAAGGAAGGAAGGAAGGAGGGAAGGAGGGAGGGAAGAAGGGAGGAAATAAAGAAGGAAGAAAGAAAGAATAAAAGAAAGAGGAGTGAGGAAGGGAGGAAGGGAGAGAAAGGGGAAAAAAATGAAAATGTCCAGAGCATAAAATCAAAGTTAACATTGGATGGGGAGGTATAAAATAAGAGAAGGATCATGCAAATAGGAGAAAGATTTAGAGAAAGAAGAGACTTTGAGGATCATCTTGTCTAATACCTTCATGAGGTATTACCTAGAGGACCTACCTAAATAAATTGCCCAATACAAGTCACTCCCACTAAAGTAGTGAGCATATGCAGCTAGTATCCCAACCTAGGTCCTCCATTTCCAAATCCAGGGTCCTTTCTTTTGTACCACAGTGCCTTGAGAGTTAGAATGGAAACAAAAATGAGAAAAGATATGAAAAGAAAAAGATTCCAATAGGCTTGAGTCACAAGTTCTCTTGTGTAGGCACAGTTCTCACTCTCCAGCCAACATGTGTTACTCTGATGGGACGACAAAATAAGTCCAAGCTTCTATTCCAGTGAGGAGGTATTAGTTTTTTTTGTCATTTTTTAAAGCACTATACATTCAGTACCAGCTGAAATTCATTGCTTGAATTCATTGCCCTCATGGGGTAAAACAAGGCTAGAACCTTTTTTGACTTGTGCTTTGAATGGGTACAGAGCATTATAATTTGCAACGTACTTAAGTACTTTTACATCTTTTTTTCCCCTTTTCTTCAGGGCAGAGATTGTGAATAAAACAAGAATTTTCTGTTTTATTCCTTTATCTAGTTCCCAAGAATAATGATTATAGCTCTGATTTATTCTGTACACTTAAAAATGAGCACATATAGCCCGGGCACAAAAAAATTGCCTTGGCATTTTGGGAGAGAGCACTTATTACCTAGGTTTTTTAGAGTTTAGCACTACTCTAGTTTCAGATGACCTGGATTTGAATCCTCAGATGTTCTCTAAGGTCCCTTCCAGCTTTAAATTCTGTGACCTTGCATTAAACATGATAATTCAAAGAATGTTGACTGAAATGATCAACATTTTTTTTAATAGATAGTTGGTCTACTGGCATGTCTTTTGCATCTTAGTCCCTGAATTTAACATAGTGCCTAGCTCTGTTGCTTATTTCCCCATGTGACTTTGAGATAAATCAACTTCCCTTCTCCCTAATTTTGGTAATTTATAAAATGAGACTGGACAAGATCAATCAATCAACAATCATTTTCATCTACTATATATCAGGAACAGTGCTAGGTACTGGGGTTTTAAAGACTAAAGAGAAAAGAATCGTTTTCATTCAGGATCTTACTAACGAGGTCCATGTATGCAAAGAAATATGCAAATTGAACACATATATCTAAAATAACTGAACTATCATATATATATATATTAAACTATCCTCCCAGAATCATATATATATATATATGATTCTGGGAGGATAGTCTTACATCTGAAAGCATCAAGAAAGGCTTAATTTAGTGGCACATGAGTTGAACCTTGAAGGAAACTAGGGATTCTAAGAGACAGAGGTGAGGAGAGAGTACATTCAAGGCAAGAAGGATGTCCTGGCCACAGGTATGGTTCAACTCTAACCCTAGCCCAACTCTAATCTATTATCCTACAGTCTCTAACAATAGCTTGAGTATTCATGAGTATTCTCATGACCCACCAAAATGTGTCAGACTGGACCTTTAGTTAAAGCAAGATACACATACATGTATGTATGTACACATATACATATATTTGATAAGGATAATGATGTTTGAAATTCAAGGCAGAGGCCAACAGAGTTGAAGACACTCTAAAGGAGTCTTTTTTCCCTTATAGAATATAGGAAGGCAAATATTTTGTATCATCACATAATCTCTAAGTTGTTGATTCCATCAGTGTCAACCAAACAGAGGAAGAAAGTCAGGGCTTTAAAAAATACCACATTCTTTTTAAACCCAAGAGATTGCATTGACAAAGTTTGCAGATTTCTTGGGGCAACTCTTCAAAACCAAATGAAGACAATGAAAGAAGGTCTTCCTTTTTGTTGAAGGCTTTGGTTGCCTGAAGGAATAGCAAAACACATATATTTATAGAAATTCCAAGGGGAACCAGAGTTTTTGTAGCTCTTTCCATTTCATTTTGGTACATAAGAGGAAAGATGTTTTTGTCCCCACTCCCCCATTGTCTCAGACCCTGCCTAATCACAGTTTCCTTTACTCTATGTACTCGATTATTCCCATGCTGGAATAGCTTATGGAATCTTATACTTCTGTTGAACTTTCATTGAGAATAATGAATGAATGCCCCAAGCTTCAGATTATTCCCTCCACAGGAGATATACACTGAACCCCATAAACATGAAGGAAGGCTCAAAATATAATTATAAATAACTCACTGAGAAAGATGGATGGCAAAGAAACCCTGAGATCCAAGGACATTTTCTTAAATAATTATTCCATGCAATCATGCAATACTCAGCTTGACTAGGCAAGCAGTAGGATGCAAACTTCAAACTATATCAAAGAATTTTTATTTTTTAGAGGATAAATGGGAACTTTTATTTATTTATTTATGTGTATGTTTACCTTTGAATACACTTTAGGACTTTTAAGTTCAATTTCAGACTAGCTTGTATTTTATAATAATCACAATTTCTACTAAGGTAAGCGTGTCTGAGATTTGAGTTGTCAAAAGTATTCTTAAGGTCATCAGTTATGTTTCTATGAGATGAAGCTGAAATGGAGAGGGTAATATTACTCCCATTTAGCAGAGGTTGAAAATCATAGAGAGATGGTATGCCATAACAGACCCTAAGGATGGACAGGAAGAATAATAACAGCTTACGTTTACATAATATTTAAGGTTTACAAAGTGCTTTACATGCATACATGACCTTGGACAAGTTGCCACAGTTTCTTCATTGGTAAAATGAGGAAGATGGACTAAATGCTCTCAAAAGTCCTTTCCAGCTTTAAAACCTGTTTCTTCTTAATGAGTCATATAATGAACATGATACTTTTTATTTTATTTTTTAAAAATTAATTAATTAATCAATTAAGACAAATTTTCCATGATTCCATGATTCATGTTCTTTCCCTCCCCTCTTCAATCCCCCCCTACCAGAGCTGACAAGTAATTCCACTGTGTTATACATGAACATGATACTTTAAAGAACACTGTTAATGACACTGTAATGATCTAAAAGTTTTGTTTTGTTTTAAATGTGTAGTTGGTCTACCAATTTGCTTTCTATTGCTTCTTTGTATTCCCACCAAGTAGTAAGTACTTAAAAAAGCTTGTTGATTGACTGAATGTATATATCAAACGCATGAGCATTTACTTATGTACATTCATATGTGTTTCTGTAATGTAATACATATATACACATATATTAAAAATATAATGAGGCTTATAAACATTTTGCTTCTTTGGATTGGCAAAACTGAGTTATATTTTTCACCATCCTTTATGCTCTCTTTTGCACTGAAATAACCGAGTATCAAAATTCAGGTTAACTGGATTTCAGAGCTCTTGTCAAATACTTCATAGAAATTCTCTGTCTCTTTATCAAATGTCAAAGATGGCACATTGGCTCCAATTAGCTTCATGTTGCCCTTTTGTACAAGCTCATCATGAACATTGTAATACAAGGTGATTCAGAATCCCCTGAAATGATATTTCTTATTGTCTTTGGTATGCAATGAAACCTTTATTTGCTCTTCTGATAAAAAATGTGTAGTTGGTCTCTATTTGAGGAGGGATTTACTGAGGGAAGCTAGATGTTTATTTCACTTATCCGAGGGTCTAATTTCCTTTCAAACTTTAAAGATCAACCTACCATTAAAAAAAAGAGAATCCATCCCTAACACCACACCAATAGTATATCCCCTACATTTTCCTTTAATCTCCCAATGCTCCCAAATCCCATTATGTACTGTCCCCTTGGGGAGGCAAGCATATGGTTGATGTTATTGCTAAGAAAAGATTCAATGACTCTCTGAAAACTCTCTTGTGTAAGCCACGTTTGGAACAAAAAAGCATGCCTACAATTTACCTGACTTTGTTAATGAGAGGAAATTGACATTCAGATTGAGATCAATAAGATGGGCCTAAGCAACATCCAGATATGTGTTATTCGGACACACTAGAAACAAATCAAGTAGAAAATGGTGAGAACAATCAGGAGGCCATAGAGGACCAAGAGAAAACACAATGGAAGGGAGTTGTGGACAATAGGTAGGAATGAAAGAAGACAGTGTTTGTAGTTAAGAACCTGGGTTGTCCATAGAAAATGAGTTCTTTCTCATACGTATCTCTTCTCAGGTCTGGATCTTTATATTTTCTTATATTTTTTCCTACTATACCTTTTTCTCATATTTTCCTTCTGAAAGTCTCTGAGAATGCCTATTATCTTGAGCTGTTTTCTCCCCCCCCCAAATGGAATTGATTTACTTAAAAGTAAGTATATCAAGTCAACCTTAATAAGAAATATGAAGTAATTTTCCTCAATAACCAGGAAATGAAATTCAAGTGCAGCATCTCTTTTATTATCTATTTTTGAAATCTGAAAGGTTTTCTTTCTTCAATAAACTCTTTCTATTTGAGTGGCGAAATATACTTGCTGTTTGAGTAAACTAAAGGCTACATTTTCAGTATCCATCCTGGCCCACCTACCAGCCACCATCAAACGCTTAAGGGTCAGTTGCATTAGGCACAAAGTAATTTACTCTAAAGAAGACAGCTGAAAAATACACTCAGTAGCTAGATCAGAAAGGTAGGAATTTAATAGCCCTGATTTTCTTCCCACACTATGACCTCAGTTTTAGTGACTTTTTTTTAAATATACTTCTCCTACACCTAAGTATACCTACTATATCAGGGTCAGAATAATGAAATTCTAGAATCTTGGAGTCGGAAGGGAATTTAGAAGCTAATTTAACCCATACTTAATCAAGAATTCTTCCTTTAATCCGGCCAGCAAGTGGTCATCCAATCTTGACCATCCATTCATCCCATAAGGGGGAAATCACTGTATCAAATGAGTTCTAATCAATATAAATGTTTTGCAATTCTGAGAGGACAATATCTGTGTTAGCTACTATTAATAGCAAGAGTTACTACCAGCATTATCACTAATGGTACCATCATATCTATTTTTTACTATTTTACTGCTTTGTGGAACAATGGATAAGAGTGCCAGATAAGACTTATCTTCCCGAGTTAAAATCTGGCCTCAGACACATAACTGGCCATGTGACCATGGGCAAGTCATTTAACCCTATTTTCCCTGGTTTTCTCATCTGTGGAATGAGCCGTAGCAGGAAATGGCAAACTATTCCATTATCTCCAAGAAGAAAACCCCAAATGGGATCACAAAGACTCAGACATGACTGAAAATGACCCAACAACAACGGCACAAAGGGACCATCGCCTCCTTATTCTTGAGAGCTATTACTAGCTCACGTCAGTAAAACAGCTCCAAGATCACATTAGCTTTTTTGAGTGCCATATTATATTACTAACATATATTAAACTTTTTCCCCACTAAAACCCCTAGATATTTTTCAAACTCCTGTCTAACCATGTCTCTCTTATTTGTATTTCTGAAGTTGTTGTTTTATTCTGTCCTGAAATGTAAGTCTCTACATTTATCTATATTGAATCTCATTTTATTTGATCAAACCCCATATTTTGTTAAGCTCTTCTGGATCCTGACATTTAAATCAAGTTTTCTAGTTATCCCTCCCTGTTCTGTATTATCTGCAAATCTGAAGAGCTTGCCATATATGCACTGTGGAAAGCATTTGTAAAAATGTTAAGCAGCAGAGAACCTCTTCATTCTGAAGCATAATCCCAGCCCTGGATCATAGCTGTTATTCCTAACAATCCTTCCTTCTGACTGGATGGTTCCTCCCCAAATCTCCATTTGAAGAAGGGTCCCAGGCCAACCGTGCCTCATTCTTCTCTAGGCTGCACTTAGAACCTTCTTTACCAAGACCCAGACTGTTCAGTTTTCTTTTATGTGTTGTATCCACAGCATTTACCTCAGTGCTTGGCACACAGTTACTGCTTAGTAAATTCTTGTTGACTATAGACCATATCTTCCTGCAGGTACTTGGATTAATCCATCATCTCATCCAAATGTGGATATTCCCTCCATCGGAGCATACTGTGACTCATTCATGTCTTCTTGGCCACAGATCCTCAAAGGGGATGTACCCACTTTGCTGATAGTCTCATCCTAAATCTTCTATCATAATTATGGATATTATTATATCACTTGGAGTATCTATCTGTTATATCTCATATTCATTACATGGCCTGACCATCCATTTTTCAACTCTTCGTTTCCTAAATAATTTTTATAGCACTTATTGTTCTACTTCATTCAAATAATTAGCAAAAGATGATGAAAAAATATGAGTTTGTTGCAGTGGATAGATTTCTGGACCCGAAACCAAAAGACTTGGGTTCAAATCCTGTCTTTGCCACTTATTAGGTATGTGACTCTGGGTGAGTTATTGAATTTGATTTAACTCAGTTTTCTCATCTTAAAAATGACAATGATATTATTTACCTCAAAGAGAGTCTGTGAGGTTTCTGGTGTATGTAAAATATTTTGTAAATCTGTATGAGCTATATAAAGTCAGTAATTATTATTAATATTGTTATTATTATTGATATTATGGATCCTTGCGATAGCTAGCTGGTGCAGGGGATACAGTGACAGGCCTAAAGTTAGGGAGACTTCTCTTCCTGAATTCAAATCCAGCCCCAGACACTTAATAACTTGGTACCCCAGACAAGTCACTTAATCCATTTGCCTCAGTTTCCTCATCTGTAAGAAAAGCTGGAGAAGGAAATGGCAAACCACTCCAGTATCTTTGCCAAGAAAACCCTAAATGAGGTCATGAAGTCATACACAACTAAAAAATAACTTGAAATGGATCTTTGAAATATTCTAATAGAGCCTTTTCTCAGTGTTGACAAGGATTTAGGAATAATTCCTGGAATTCCACATTTAGCCAGTTTCAAATATACCTATTTGAAGCCTATACCTTTTTACCACAAGAATCCTAGAGGAGCTAATATATATATATATATATATATATATAT
>NC_058131.1:141101945-141128319 GCF_016433145.1 Gracilinanus agilis | reverse complement strand
ATATATATATATGTGTGTGTGTGTGTGTGTGTGTGTGTATACACACATATAAGCTATAATATAATACATCACAGACATTATGCCAAGCTACAGTTGCATGACATCATCACCAGTAAGAAGGAAATGCTGGATAGGGCAGATGGTTAGCTCAGTGGATTGAGAGTCAGGCCTAGAGATGGGAGGTCCTAGGTTCAAATCTGACCTCAGACACTTCCAAGCTGTGTGACCGTGGGCAAGTCACTTGACCCCCATTGCCTACTCTTACCATTCTTCTGCCTTGGAGCCAATACACAGTATTGACTCCAAGACTGAAGGTAAGGGTTAAAAAAAAAAAAAAGTAAATGCTGGCATAAACATTGGTAATGGGCAATAAGGGTGAATCTTCCAGAGACTCTCTATTATCTGTAAATTTAAACTCCTTTGTTTGGAATTTAAGCCCTTCAAAAATAAGCTCTAATCCACTTTTCAAGGCTGATGTATAATTTACTACCTTTATGTACTATAAAGTCCAGGCCAACTTGCTGGTCCTCACGCATGACATTTCATCCTTCATCTCCACATTTCTGCACTGGTTACTAGACTCCATTTTTATTAATGTATTTCCTTCTCACCTTTGCCTCTTAGAAATGAAATCTTGAGAAAATCACCCTTGATCCTGGGTTTAATCTATATAAATACACACACACACATAAACATACATGCATAAACACACACACACATATATATATATATAAATTTTATATATATTAAATTGTATCACATAACTTATACTAATTTAAACTGGAACAAATGTCTCCTAATTTTCTTAATTATAAAATTAGAAGAATCTTCATTGTTCCACTAAGAATACATTATATATATTAAACATTGTGATGTATATTATGACTGATAATAACTTTAACTTGTAACTATTTTCTCATCTTGAAAATATATTACTTATATTTATACATATATATCACACATAATATAATAGATGTTACACACTTATAAATATTCTCTTAGTAGAACAATGATGGTTTTTCCTTTTTTATAGATGAGGGAAATTAAAGATATTTATTCAAGACTGAATTAGTGGCAAAGTGGGAAATAGTTTCTTTTCCCTCATCCGCTTTATTTTGAGATTGCAAATGCACTCGGGAGGAGAGGCTTCCTACTAAGCTTCCAGTTCTTTATGACTCATTTATCAGATCAATCAAGCAACAAACATTTATTAAGTGATTTCCATCTGCCAGACATCTGGCTAGATATTAAGGATTCCAAGATAAAGGCAAAACATTTCCTGACTACAAGGACCTGGGAGAAAGCAGGTAAGGTGCAATGAGTGCTTTAAGTAGGAAAAAGAAGGAGTTAAAGGGTGGTTTGGTGTCCACAGGCTAACCATTTCAGCTTTGGGTGGAAAAAAGGAAAGCCAAGGTTAGGGAGTGAGGGGCTAAGGGCGTGCTTTCCTAGGGTGATTTTGGATAATGGTGAAAAGTCAGAAGGAGGCCACTGCCAGTGAATTCATTCTGGGCTCCAGCTTGCTGCCCTTTACCCTTTTCTCTTGACCAGAATCACTTCTTGATTCTTGCCTTCTGCCATAGTCATAGCAATGATAGGACCTAGTTTTATCCTCTTCATCCAAATACCAGAGCATCGTTCTTCCTCCAGGTTTGAATTGGGGTCCTGGTCCCTATTTCCCCTGGCCAGTTTAGACCTGTGGGGGTTTATAAGAGGGAGAAGCTGTCATGGTAAGAGGCAGTGAATCCAATACTTTCCAGTCATTTATTTGAAAGTGGAATGTCACTGACTGGATCAACTTGCTGCCAGCTTTGAGCAGGCTTCAGTTTCTCTAGGATGCCAAAGTACTCCTGCTGGCACGGTGTAGAACAAACACTCCTGCAGTCTGGCTGCCCCTTCATCTCAGCACAGGTAAAGAGAGAGGGGGACGGAAGCATTCAGCCAAACGTTTTCTCCACTTCAAACATCCTCAGAACCTTCCAAATGCCATTCCCCTCCTCCACTCCTTTGACATCGCCCCCAAACTTTCCTTTCAGCCTGTGTCACTGGGCAGCAAAGAGAGGCATTGCTGTTCCCATAGAAACCACAGGGAGCTGAATAAGGTGGAACCACCCCTACCAAGGCAACAAGGAGCAGCTCTTACTTATAACAGTATATCTTGTCGGGCACTCTTTCTAGCCTGTTTCCATGAAATCCATGGTAATCCCGAGGTGTCTGAATCTAAGCTTGGAGAGTAACATCTATTTATTTCCTTTTATTATAAAAGCAATATTAATGGTTTGGTCCCGAATCCATGTCCATCCCAGATCGATAGGACAGCATCACCCAATTTGAGACCAACACATCTCTCCTTAAATGAACCTGGAATCCGAGAAAGCCTGTGAACTCAGGACAGCCCCTCCTCTAGCATATCTGAATGAGAAAAATTAGGTCACTGGAAAGATCTTAACAACAATCTCCAGATACTCCCATGAGTAACTCCAGGAGCTTGAGCAGCCCTTTCAAAGCAAAAACTTCCTCCAAGTTCACAGACAAGTAACTCTGCTTCACACACAGAGAATGCTGCATTTAGAGATGTGGGGTAGATAGCTGAGCTCTTAAGTGTGCCCTGTGAATTTAGGCAGTTTTAGAGAAACTCGATAAGATTTCCTTAAGGGGAAAAAAAACAGTTAGGGATATAACTGAAGCTGAGAGGGAGGGATGGGAAAAGCACTGAGCAGAGAGCAGGGATCACATGAGAGATCTACCTATGTCCCCTTACTAGCCTGATGAACAACCCCAAGTTTCTACTTCAAGTCTCTCTTTCTCATTGCTTGTCCTCCAAAGCCATTTTCTTCTTCCCCTAAAGGTTCTCCTATCAAACAGTAACTCACAGTTGGAGGGTACTTCAAATTATTTAACAAGCAAGCTTTTGTAGAGATACTGGACAGAACTAGAAACAAGAGAACTATTTGGGGGCTCGTCTATAGAAAAACTTCAATTTACTGGCAAAAGGCTGGTGCCAATTCCATGTCTTATACAGGTACACAGCCTCGATTTAGCGTTCTCTTCCCCATTTCAGGGTTGAGTAAGTATAGCAAGCTTATATACCAACCATGCTTGGCTGGAAACTTGGCGTTATGCTAGAATGCCTCAAGGAGGAGGCCACTGCCTCAATTAAACAGAATTACTCAGTTCTCTGGACTTTGCCACCTTGCATAGTTATTTTCTCACTCTGGAAGTTTCTTCACTGTCTTTGGTCTTCTTATTTGGAATACCCTTCTGTCCTGTAGCTTCCTTTATTCATTGGTGAGTTCTTCCCAGAACCTCCATTTTGAGAAAGGGTCTTCATGACTCCCTTGGCTCTTGTTCTGTGTCTTCAGACTTTTTCATCCTGTCCCTTTGAGAATAACAGCAACCTTCTAGGTTGAACTATGTAACTTCTAAAGAACTTTCTAGTTTGAAATCTCTGATTTGCTGCTGCCTTGTACTGAGTTTTTGTGTGTAAGCCTTATTTTCCCAACTGGACTGAAGTTTTCTGGAAGTCAGGGGCTTGTGTATTATTATTATTTTTTAATTTAAATTATTTCTTTGTTTGTTACTTTAAAATATCTAGGTAACTCCCTCCCTCTCCTCTCCCCATTAGAGAAGGCATCATTGGATGAATATATACACACGCGCACACACACACACACACACACACACACACACACACACACACACACATATATATATATAAATAAATAAAAGTATGTCTTATGTCTTGCTTATTTTCATACTGTATGTCTCCCAAAGCACTTGACACAATGCTCTGCATATAGTAGACATTTGATCAACCTTAAAAATACTATTAATTGATGTTTAGAATGATGATATCAGAGCAAGATAAAATACCCAAGGATCTGTCCAACATTTACAATAGGTGAAACTGAGTTCTTAGAAAAAGAACTCAGCTTTTATTTTCTTAATGGTGAAAGGTATACATCAGCGATTTTGGCTTAATGTTGTCATGTACAGCTCGCTTAAAGGATATCAAAGCATGTCTTCTACATCTCCATCAAGGTCAAGGGTTCTTTTTACATGTGTGTGTAGTCATATAAGTGTATATATACATAAATGTATGCCTATAAATAGACAGGGAGTAGAGAGAGATGTCGAAGATATCTTTGATGTGACCAGAGATTAGACAGTTCTCCAGGTGACATTCCACAGTGGACCACATCTTTATCATTATGTAATTGATAAAAAAGGAGAAGAGCAAAGGTCCAACTGTACTTATTGACCACAAAAAATTTTGAATTAGGAAAGCAAAACATCATAAAAATCTTTTAATAAGATGTGTCTCATTCATATAATATAGTTGTGCCAGAAAGTACCCTATAAATATTTATTCTCTTCCTTACCCTTTTTCCTCCCACGCCTTCCCTTCCCCCAATGAAGAGTCACAGACTCAAAGGTTTCGTAATTTAGAGCTGAAAAAGGAATCTTTTAGATTATCATGTACAAGTTACTTTTCAAGTGGGGAAAGTGAGCCTTAACTGATCCCCTCTTCCTCAGCCTTTTCTCCCCTCTGAGGACTGGAGCGAGGAATACCAAATTTCTCCCAATGCCTTCCTTCATAGAGAGCAGAAGCTGGACTCTTGGCTCACTTCACTTTGCATCTGGGGCTCCACCTGATTTCAATTTTATAGAACAAGATGCCTTTTTGCATGTTAAATCTCTTCCTATAGATTGGAAGTTCCTTGAGGGCAACGACTGTTTCTTTTTTATTATCTTTATTCCCAGCACTTAAAACAATGTCGAACACATAATAAATGTTGATTGGATTGGATTGGATTGAATGAGATCCCTTATACCTTTGAGTTTTTTAGCATTTTCCTAGGTACTCAACACTCAACACAATGTTCTGAATTTAGCATATGTTTACTAGATGTTTGTTAATATTAGAGCTTGCTAAAAAACCACATGAATATAAAATAAAGAGGAACAGATCCCTTCTGTCATCCTTAAGCTTGCCTAAGCATCTGTCAGGATCCAAAAGTAAGAACTATGATGGATTGCAAAACAAGGGTATAGCAAGATATTGCAGTTAAACTTTTGAAACCAAGACAGAGTGGCTTGGTTCCATCAGAACTTGTGTCTAAATCTACAATCAATGCTTTAAAATGGCTAAGGAAAACATGGAGAAAGGAAGGGCCAGAAGACACTTTTAAGAGTTTATCTTTTCTTCCTTTCCGGACTTTCTTTGGAACTCTCTGAAAAATATGGAAGCAAGACTTTGCATCCTAATGAATTACTGTGAACACACTAACAAGGTCATGAGAAGAGCCTAGGGAAAAAATGGGCACACTCCAGAGTCTGTTATTAATGGAACCCATGATTATAAATATTCCAGCTTAGGGTTTTTCAAATTGTATCCCTTAATAAGAAAGCTATTTATTATCCATTCTGTTGATGAAAATTAGGCTAGCAGGACCTATGTAAGATTACATTTGCTTCTAGTCCACTGATGGTTTTCAAGAGGCTGAATGCAATACAGTATAGAAAAGAAGTAATGCAGAGGACAGCATTGGGAATTTTCCACTTCTTTAATTTGTCAGTTGAGAATATTGTCTCCTTCAGGGTAGGTTTTCAAAACTGATGTGAAGCCTACTTTGGAATCCTAAAAAGGTGGGGGGGACTATTTTTTTATGATGCTACATTGATTTTTAACAGAGTTTATATGCCTAGAGGCACTTTTTTTCAGCGGGCTCATTTCCATAGTTTTATAGATAAATAATGAATGTATGCAGTCTGGATAATTAGATAAAACCACTTCAATGTTGAATGCAGACTATGGAAGAACCATCTTTGGCCATTATTCACTGTACTGAAGTTGATCCAAAAACCCATGAAAAGGGTTTAGGTTTCCATTTTAAAGAGTTCTTCTCGAATCCCCCTATTGAAGGTCTATTTAGAATAGCAGTCCCACAAGGTCTTCTGTTAAAGGGAAAAGGCATTCTTTGGCACCAAAGTATCCCTTTCATTATTGACATAGCTTCAGCTCTACAAAATCCTGAAATGTAATCTGAGGAACTAAACTATGTTTTTCAATCAATATTACTTCATTTTTCAACCTTAACAAAACACCACCACTCTGGTACCTTTTCTGAGCCAACCACTACCTCAGAAATTCCTCTGAGGAAATTTTATCCTCAATAATACTTTTGAAATAGACAGAAGATAACTTCTTCCTATGGACAAAGGCATATGGCCTGTTTTACTGATTCTCTGGGATTCTCACTATAGAAAATTAATTCACTTGACAGAAAATTAAGCATCTATGGTGAATAATTCTGCAACATTCAGAAATCTCTTCTTCTGATGGAACTATTTACACTCCACAGAAAGATTATTTTATGCTCCATAATTCTGGGCTAGGTGGAATGCTAAAAGGATGTCTTATGTTCTCATGGCCTCTCACTGATCAGTGAGTCAGGGAAATCTTGAGTGACATATGGTACCCACAAACATGCACCCTTCATACCTCTGCAATTGGCAGATAGTCAAAAGGATCTCTTTTCCAATTGGCGTTTTTAATTATTTCACCCAAATTAGATGATGGTTAAAGTTGATTAATAATAGCACTCAAGACACATGCATTTGAAATAAGTCTTAATGCTTTTGAAGATAGCAATTCTAGATAAGATCTGTTACATGAGTCAAGATTTAGACTTTTTCGGTTATGGTCCAATTTGATAAGTAGAGATGACAATTATACTCTGTGAACTTTCAATTTGTTGATCATGGGATCATAGGTTTAGAATTGGAAGAAAACTTAGAAGTCAAATATAATACATAGCATTATAAAGGAAATTGATCATCTTGAAGCACAATTATCTATCTATATATTTTTTTAAATCAAGTTCCTGGATCTCAGGTTAAGAACCTGCATTAACAGGTTTTATTTGCAAGGGACCACACTCTTCATCAATTCTCCAATCTTTCTTTCATAATGCTGCTTTCTTTAACATAGATTTAGTTATGTAATTCCTCTGCTCAAAAATCTCCCCTTATTGGATATCCATTATTGGATAAAGTTCAAATTCACATGCTTGGTGATCTATAAACTGGTGTTCCCTAATCTTCTCAACCTTACCTGATAAAGAGAAGCTGCTATAAGTAAACATTTTGTAAAAAGAGCCTGGTGATGAGGCATTTCCACTGAGCAGAAACACTGAAGTCAATAGATCTGATTTCAATTCAAGATACAAGCATGTAGTAAACACCCATTGTATGCCAGGCACTGTGCTAAGGAGAGGGGATGCAAAGGAAGGCAAAAGCAAAGGAGTACTTTTACTCCTTTAAAGCTCACATCTGATGATATATGGCTATATTTCCAATATATATTGGTTAGGTAACTAGATTAGGTATTAGGAGGGTAAGTTCAGACAAAAAGTAAATAAATAAAGTTTAAAAAACAAAAATAAGCTGTTGGATTTAGTAGATTCATTCTTGGAGTGAGTTAACTATTACTAAAAACATTACTATTATATGTAGAGATACTGTCTTTATAGTGAATGACCCAGAGGCATGCAGGATGAGCACAGATAGAAGCCCGAAGGTTGGCACTGAGGTATATGACTAGGAAGCCTGCCCTTGGATGGTTAGCTCAGGATATGTGCCATGGTATCATGGTAGTGTTGTCCAGATAGGAGAAGGGCATGGTGCTAGCTGGCATTTTCCTTGCTCCAGGTACTAACAGGCAATATGTCATGGGTAAACTAGCTAGTTATATCACCCCCTTCCACAAAATATCTTTTCCTCCTCTAACTCATGCCTAGAATTTTACAGGTCATGACAAATTCCTTTATTTTATAATTAGTAGGAGTAGGAGTAGTAGTGTAGTAGTAACAAATGGCATTTATGTAGTTCTTTAAGATTTGCAAAGTACTCTACAAATATTATATTATTTACAACAATCCTGGGAGATGGATACTATTATCACCCCCATTTTACAGATGATGAAATTGCAGCTGATGTACATTAAGTGATTTGTACAGGGTCACATAGCTAGTAAGTGTCTGGGGCTAGATTTGAATTCACAAGTAAAAATAGAGCTAAATGAATAATCTGTGAGGTGAAGAATAATTAGCATCACAAATGTAATGTTGAACTCAACCAGGCAGGGAGCCTATTGCTCACCTTTCCAGATCTTACTCATTTTCTCCTCCAATTATTCTCAACTGGTCAGTGCAAATATTTCTATTCCCATCCTGTCTCTTTGCTTATACTGTTAGAGAAGGAAAAGATGATTAATACACCAAGCTCAATGGTGTTCTTGATCTCCTCTAGGTACTTTCATTGATCTCTCACCTCTTTTCAATGTCTGGCTGCAAAGAAAATCAAGGCCCATGGAGGACTTTAACAGTAACAACAAAAATAAGTTTACTTCAAAGGCAAATTCCACAATACCCCAAAAGAAACCTAAATAGGCAGGCCTATACACCAAAGAGATCAAAGAGACAGAAAAGATCTCACATGTGCAGAACTGTTTATAGCAGCACTTTTTGTAAAAAACAAACAATAAAACCCTATTTTTTTAAAAGAAAAAGGAAAAGAGCATCTATTATATAAGGAATAGCTGAACTTATTATGGTATGTGAATGTTAATAAATTCAACTGTACTATTAAGAAGCAATGAAAGGGACAATTCCAGAGAAACCTGGGAAGATTTGTATGAACTAAAACAGAAGGAAGTGAGTGGATCCAGGAGAACAATTTACATGGTAACAACAATGGAAAGTGGGCATGGATATGGTTTCTTAAAAAGAGAAGGAAAAAATAAAAGTAATGAAGGAGGTTCATTGGGACATATTTTTAAGACACAATAAGGAACAGAAGAAAGGGCAAAAGATATCATAGATAAATAAGACAGCTTTGGAAGTTATTTGTGGAATTTATTACTTAAAAAGAAAAGCAATTATGATTAATGATTCACAATTTAATATGCAATCCTTTTTTGGTTCTATTGTATCTATAGGAATTTTATTTGATGTTTGTTCATTTTAACTTTTTATTTGATGATTATTTTGGAATTTTGGAATATTTTGATATTTGAAATTTTGGAATATTTGAAATTTGGAAATTTTTTTTGATGTTTATTAAATTCAAAATAAAGAAACTAAAAAAGAAGTAGATGACAAAAACAAGGAAATTACACATGAAGATTAAATCACTTGCCCAATCCCAGACTATGGGAATGGCAGCTGATTCTTTCACAGTTGAAACAAAGAGCTGATCAAGTTCAAGACCATGAGAAAGTATGCTGTTACATTGGGGGAAAGGAACTAATCATATAGACTATTCACTCACTGGCATTTAATCAATAGAATAGAGACTATGCCATCTGGCAACTCTCTCTCACTTCACTGAGCACCTGTAGTTAGGAAGACCTGAGTCTAAATCTAACCTTAGACACTCACTAGCTATGTGAAATTGGGCAGGTCACTTAACCTCACTTGCCTCAGTTTCCTCATCTGTAAAATGATCTGGAGAAGGAGATGGTAAACCATTCTAGGATATTTGCCAAGAAAACCCCAAATGGGGTCACAGAAAGTCAGTCATGACTGAAACTCCTGAACATAGCTCTCTTCTGGAAACAAAGGACAAATTTCATCCATAAGAAAGCATTCCCTATTTAATGTCAGTCTACAAAATATGAAGAAGCTATGATTTCTTCAAAATAGGGAAAATCTGGTATGGGAAGTTCCTCCACCAACAGAGAGGCTGCTTATAACCTATTCATACCTTAGAAGATAAGACCTAGGAATTTGCTTGAGGCAAGATTAAGTGACTTGCCTAGGGTCACATATCTAGTAAATACTAAAGGGTAAAATTTGATTCCAGGACTTTGTGACTACAAGCCCAGCACTTTGTTCAGTATGCCAGACTGTTTGGAATCCAAGCAACCCATGAATTTTGGCTCTTCTTTTCAGAGAATTTCTTTATTTGCAGGTTACACCTGCAAAGTCATTTGGGCTACAATTCAAACTCATGACTGCTCTTGAGACTCTCCAAGTTTCCATATCCAGATGTCCTGACACCTCACTTGGAAATCAGCTATGACTCTTTTAAATGAGCATGAAGCCAGGCAAATAAAGAATATTTCTTAGACTATCAATCCTCCCTGCTTGTCTACTTCCATATGCTCTGTTAAAACTTTGAAAACCCAACTATCCCTAAGATAGCAAAGGAAAGGTAAACTCCAGGAAATCAATGTGCCTAGATCTTATGTTCTAGAACAATTTTTTCCCTTTAATTTATGTCTAGCAAAAGCTCTAAATAAAGCCTCTTGATTGGAGCTTAGTTGCCTTCAAAGGGTATGTAGCTCTCAGATCATCTCTGCCGGGCACAGATGAAGACAAGGACCAGATCTAAACAAGAATATGCCTATATCTTGTAACTCGGGGCTGTGGCCAGACAGGGTGAAGTGGGTTTTGAGTTAGAAAGGAGAGAGATAAAAACAAAAGGGGATTCTAAATGTAAATTATCACTGTTATAGAAACTTAAAATAAAGGAATGATATGTTCACAGTTCAAATAATGCATTTCTAATTACTTTAGAAATCTTTTTTTGGCAGTTCCCAGGGAGGAACAAATAAGTGCAGCCTAAATAGGACTATATGGAAGCCTGCCTTGAGGATCATAGTTCTAGGTCTGAAAGGGTCCTCAGAGACCCTCCAGTCCGACTCCTTCAATTTACAGATGAGGAAACTGAGAACCAGCTTGCTCAAGTTATACAGGTCCTCAGCATCAGAAGCAGGATTTGAACATGAGTCCACTGGCTCCATAATCAAGGTTCTTTGTACTAATGTTGTTTGAGTCCTCTCAGTCATGTTTATGACATTTAGGGTTTTCTTGGCAAAGATATTAAAGTGGTTTGTCATTTTCTCCTCCAGCTCTCATTACAGTTGAGGAAATTAAGGTAAATAGGGTTAAGTGACTTGCTCAAAGTCCCACAACTAGTAAATGTCTGAGGTCACATTTGAACTTAGGAAAACATCTTTCTGGCTTTAGGTCCTATACTCTATACCTGTACTCTATCCACTGAACCACCTAGCTGCCCTTCTTTCCAGTGTGACCTACTTAAGACAATATCACCTCTTAGCTAGAATATTTCAATAGCCTTCTCACTGGTCTCCTTGTATCCAATCTCTCTCTTTTCTAATCCATCCTCAACTTTACTGTCAAATTGATATTTCTAAGATAATATCTAACCATGTCACTTCCTTACTTAAAAAAAAAATCAAAAAGCTCCCTATTGCTTTCCAGGGTAAAATATAAAATCCTCATCCCAGCATTTCAAGCCCCCAACAATTGGACTCCCCTTTGCCTTTTCAATTTCATTTCCTATTGTTCCCCTTCATGACCTCCTTGCATCAATCAGCTGGTCTTATAGATGGACTTAGTGTGTGAAGTTATATCACTAGCCTCCATGCCTCTACACAGGCTTTTTCTCATAGCTGGAATATATTCCTCCTCATCTCTGTCTCTTAGAACCCTTAACTTTCTTCAGAATGTAACTTAGATGCCATTTCCTTCACAAAGTCTTTCCTGGTTCCCCCAACTTGTTAGTGATATCTCCCCTTTAAGATTCCTTTGTATAGCTTTGTAGTCATAAATCTGCATAAGTATTGTACCACCCTGGCAAAGGAGTTCTTAACCTGGGGTCCATAGATGAGACTTCAGGATGTCTATGAAGCTAGATAGGAAAAAGAAGCCACATTTATTTCCACTAACTTCTGACTGGATTTAGCATTTCCTTCAAATATTACATTTAAAAAATGATTCTGAGATGGGGGTCGTAGGTGTTAGCAGGCTAGGTTCATAATCCAACAAAGGCTCATTAGCCCTGCCCTAGGAGAAGGAAAATTTCTGCAATGTCACAGTTGTATTCCCAGCATCTTACGCATAGTAGGAACTTAATAAATGCCTGTGGATTTGGATTATTGAATTGAAGGGTGGGAGTCACTTGGATTTGGCTGACAGGATAGGGTGGACTATGTGATGGATGGCAGGTTTTTGCTGCCATTGCTACTGATAATTTAGCAGGAAGGGGAGGAATGTGTGGTGATGTGATGAGATCAACATGCATGCCAGTGACATTCTAGGGGAAAACCAGAATTCTGATGGCCTGCCCTAAAGCACACATTGTGGGTGTCTTGCCAAAGAAACATCTGTAGGGCAGCTTTTGAGAGTCTGACAGGTGGTACTTAAGGATTAAGGAAAAAAAAAATAAACAAACATATGTTGTGCAGAGCCTTAGAAACGAGGATGCTGGGAAGGAGTTGTAAGCTGACTTTTAAATTCCTTAAGATATTTCACATATTGGTCAGATTTGGGAAAATTGGCAAATTGAAGTTCACATCATTAGAATGTAGGTGTTTAACGAGTGCTTTTAAGTCTCATAGAATTCCTTAGATTCTTGAAACAAGAAACAAAGCAGGCAATAAGGAATATTTTTTGCTAAATCTGGCCAGGGTATAAAATGTGCAAGAAGATCACCAATTTAATGAAGAAAGCATAATTCTGCCTTTTCCCCTGGTGCCAGAAATTCCACATAATTTATGTTCTAGGAGGAGTACCGAGGGCAGAAAGAAGAAATGATGTTCTAGTTCATTCTTGTATTTAAGCACAATTAGATACTTGATTACTTTATCAGTCAATATATCAATCTCCTGAAATAAGTAATTATGAATTATTTAGGCATTCTGTCTCTCTAATTCATGACTTGAAGTGCGTTTCCCTTTATTTAGCTGTAGACTAGGTCTGATTTGAGCATATTTGGCCTGTTTGACATTCTCTTCAAAAGAAAGGCTTTTAGCATGAATATACAAACCTTCCAGAAAGAGATGGGATGTTCAGATAAAGAAGCAAGATAAAAATGGGTGTAATGAAATCCAACAGAAAACAACACAGAAGCCAGAAATCCCATGAACAAATTCATCATCATAAACCAGTACATACACTGTACCTATTTAGATGCATAGATTAATAAAGGAAAATCATGTCTCCTGCCTGTCTGAGGCAGACCTATAAAACAAGATATTAGGTGGTAAGAGTACTGCATTTGGAATCGGTGTTCCAATCTTGGCTCTCCTACTTTGTGTATGACCTTGAGAAAGTGACAACCTGACAGGGTCCTGGTTTTCTATAATACAAGGGATTTGAGCTAGAAGACATTTAAAGTCCCTCTGTACTCTAAAAAGATGATCCTATGACATGGACCAACAGTGACCAAGGTCCATGACAAGGATATAATCTCAGGAATGTGTTTGTCAAAAATTAGGGACAGATCCATTTTATTCTTTGCAGCTAAAAATTGGCAAAATTTTGGAGAGAAATTCTTTCCTCAAATGTGGGTTTATTAAGTGTGGAGTTGTGGGGGAAAAGGAGAGGAGAAAGAGGGATGTAGCTAAGGAAGAACCTTAGAACTCTAGTCCCTTTGCTATTCTATATAGCCCTGAAATCAAGGGCATTTCCCCAAGACTTAGGGATTAAAAGCTTTTAGAATTAGTCCTCTAGTCATATGCTTTATACGTATTTAAGTCAAATTTGCTTATTTTGATATCAATAACATTATGATTCTAAGAAGGAGCCCACGGTTTAAATTTTACTGCATAGCCCAAATAAATATGAGCAGGCTGCCAAAACTGCCTACATAAATCTCTCTGATCTCCTAGGTAACACTAAAAAGAGAGGAGACACGAGGAAAAGCTGTTTTTAACCTGAAGATGGAAGCAGCTGAACCTGTGGAAACCCTGGACCGAGAAAACAAGACCTAGTCTAATAACCTCAGAGAGCAAGGCTGTCAAATTCCTACTGGCTGAGAAAGCTGGCGAGAATGGCTCTTTATTCTGCTGAACACACAGCACACAGCCAGACTGGACAACTTGTGCTCAGCTATTTTAGACCGACAGTTACTTCCAAGGATTCAGGGGTTCCTTTGAGGAATTGATTCAAAGACCAAAGTGAGTCATATTTCCTTAATATCAGAGTTGTGTCTTGTGCTGTTGGGGTGTCTTTCAAGATTACAGATGTTTAATCATGCTGTCCTTTCATTTATTCAATCCAGTTCAAAGGTTTATAACTTTAGGTTCAGTGCTAATCACCAGAAGGGATACAAAGGGATCGCCCCTCAAGGACCTTCTAATCTAGTTGGAGAGTCAAAACTCAAGTCAAAACAATTATAGGAGAATACTGGACATGATGAAGCACCCAAATAGGTGAGACAGATAATGTGTCCTGTGAGGTTAGGGAGGAGTAACAGTTGTGTGCATCTAATTGAAAGTGATTGGCTAGGAAGTGGACCTTAAATGAAATATGGATAGATTGAAGAGTAGGGGGAGCATTACAAATGAAAAAATAAAGCATGAAGGAAAGCTCAAAGGTGAGACTATCTAAGGCTGCTCACACTCTCTTACAGCTGGACAATAGATGCCAGTTTTTCTGAAAATAACAACTGTTTAAGAATCAGCAGCATCAGATTTTAGCCTATGAACCATCTCCTACATTCAAAGTGGCTATAATTGAATTAAATGAAAGAGAAAAGAGCTGTTAGAAGAGGTCGTCTATGACAAAATAGAGAAATAAAGAAGCCACTGCCAAATGGAGGAGACTTTTCCTGGTAGGAGAGGGAGATACTGGGAGAAGGAGTTCCCTGGATCAATGCCAAAGTCAGAAAGGACCCCAGCAAGTCATCTCTTGTCACCTATACTCCCACAAAAAAAATAACTCAAGATATTCTGCATTCCAAGGTCCCTTTTTGAAACTGTCTTCAGAAAGGAACCAGAAAAAGCAAGTACTGACATGCTTTCTACCATGCCTTAAAAATCCAACTGTTTTCCCAGTCAGCCTTGAGTTCAGGAGGCATGGACTCTGCACCTGTCATTTCCAATTTCCAGAAGCCCAATTCTCATCCGTTTCTCTCCCTGAAAATAATGCTAGTTGTTCTTGTGTGCAATCATGCTTCACTGGCTGCCTAAATTGCATTCTTTGAAAATGTAGCCTGTTAATTAAATGAGGCAAAAGAAGAGGGATTAAGCATAAAGTTGGTAATTAATAAACATATACTAGCAGAGCCTCAGCTTCTGTTACAGAGGGTGCTTTTAGGGCAGCCTCTTTTCCCTCCCTCTTTCATGCACTCATCCCTCCTACTTTACCTTGCCAATCCTCCCAATCCCCCCATCCCCAGCATCTATTGCACAAGATGATTAAGAATGAGGCAGCTGACTGCTTCTCTTATCAGTTTCCTATACAGATGGGATCCTGAATAGGGCTGGTACTCAGCAAAATTTTAAAGCAGATTAGTTTGTTTTTGGTGTTCTTCAATCTTCCTTTCTCTATCTCTTATCCAAGTGCTCAGTGGCCTCATGCTGTTCTCTGATCATGTAGCACGCCTTCCTGTTCCCCTACTGTTTATTTCTAGGTTCCAGATGCCCCCTACCCCTTCTCCTCAATTAAAACCCACCGATATCCCATGCCCCCATTTCCCAGGCCTTTGCTAGGTGAGAGGCTAGCTAATCTAACACAGTAACTGAGCTGCTAACCTGGCATCTCTCTTAAGTCATGTCTCTGTGTGCTAACAGAGGCCTTCCATACTTCCACTTAACCAAGTCAATGGGAATTCCGGCAGCTTGGACAGACATTTGAATATGTGTGCTTATCATGGGGAGAAGGGGATATTAAATGGTGGTGAGGGCAAAAAGGGGATTTTTTTGCACACCTTAAACATATACTATTAGGGGATTGTCTATTCTGCTCCCAGGAGTGACCAGCCTCAAGCCCAGGAGTCTGGTAAATTATAGTTTTCCATAAATCCATGTCTTACTAACTCAACAAAATGGAATTCACACAAAGTAAGAAATGATAGTAGGAATTGCCAAAATTTCCATCTTGCATTAGGACCCAAAATGTAGTTCAGATTCCTGAATGATCAGTTATCAGGAAGTATTTTAATATGTCCCATAGCAGACAATTGAATTTGGGAACAGGAAAAGTCCTGAATGTTGTTTGGTTCTTTTATCTTTTTGGCAAATTGTGATGAATAAGCATCAGTTTCTACATCAAGAGAACAGAGATAGTTCATAGAGAAAAGACTAGATGTTGATATTTTATGGTCAGTGAAATATATATTCTCTCTAAACTTTGGACTTACAACTCTGGACCAAGCTCTTTAGAGATGTTAAAATCCATTACCTAGCAAATATTCCTCAAGAATCTGACCATTAGGAGTTTACCAAAAAAAAACAAACGAATTAATTCTTAAAGCTTTCCTGTTTAAGACAAGAATAAACTACTGATTCTTTGACTTTGGTCACAGTATATAACAAAAAAGCATAAATGAGCAAGCTACAAAATGGACCCAGATTTTTTCAGTGTCTAAGTGACTCCTCCCAGGACAGTATACAGGCACTTATTAACTATTGCAGGAACCTAGGGTATAGTTTCATAAACTCATGCTTCATCTGCTAAGATGCTATTTGTCAACCTGAAGTACTCATTAATATGTCTTTGCTCCATCACTGACAAGCTGTAGAATACGTAGAGGTCTTTTCTTCTCAGAACCTCAGTTTTCTCATCTATAAAATCAGGATCTGGGGTTATAAGATCTCTCATATACTTTTCAGCTAAAAAATTCAATGTCGAAATCACTGAAACATTTAATAACAGGACCCGACTGAGCATAAAGCACTATTACCCTCGCATCCAAAGTGGCTCTTTCTTCGTGGCTAGAGTCACTTAAGCATTGGAATTAGACACCATATGTATAAAGCCATTTCCATTTCTGTGAAATGATGTGAAAGCAATACTTCATTGCTCAAGTGGAAAGATGCAAAACCCATCTCTCTGTCTCTGTAGGATGACTAGCTAACGTGCACACAGTCTCCTGATCAAAGCAAACTGAGCCAACAGAATCACTTCAGAGAATGGTTAAATGGATGTGCAGAAGTGAGATGTTATTTGTCACCTCCTTCCCCCTTCCCTGGCAGGAAGGATGCAGGCTAGCGTGCTGGACAGGGATAAAGCCTCATGTTCCTCACTGCCCTCTTTGGTGTCACTCTGTAATTCATCTCTAAGTGACAGGATCTCAAGGGAACAGACACCATCACTAGGGCAAGCTGTCATTTCCCAAGAGTTTCTGCTTGCTTTTGCTCACCAGTGTTTTCCCCCTTCCCTCACTGGTTTCCAGGGTGCCGCTGGTCCTTCCTACATTTAGATTGGCTGGCTAGGTGTTTAGAGTGGAATGATGCTGGACTGAACTTGCCTCCGAGACACTGGGGTGGGGGTGGAGTGAGCAGGATAGAGAAGAGCAGGAAAGTGGAAGAGACCCAGAAACAACTACCCATGACCAAAGGTTTCCATTCCTCTTGCCAACCAATAAGAACCCGGGGTTTAAAATGGGCATGTCTGAACTGAAAGGCTGCATTGAGACTAGTTCTCACTGTATTTTCATTGGGCTTAAAAAAAATTTAAAAAAAACTCCAGAAATTTCTTCCCTCTTCCCTTCCTAGCCCTCCCGCCCCCAACTTCTTTTTATCTTGTTTTAACACACAGGGATCAGTTCCAAAATGCTGTGCAGAACAGAACTTTGGACCTTTCCCGATCTTGGAAGGTTTCACAGTGTGCTGAGGCTTATTGGAGACCAGACAATGCACTGCCACCACTCTGGTGCATTTAAGCAGATCAGGGTCTTGAAAATAATCACAGTGGATATCTTTTTCTTCACTAAAGTTATTTCTATCCTCTGTACTATACACTGGGAGGAGTTTTAAGAGATCGTATAGCCAACACCCTTATTTTACAGAGGTGGAAAATGAGATCCAAGACTTGTCTAAGGTCACACAGCTGGTGGTTCTATTACAAAAAAAATAAAAATAAAAACAGCAAGAGAGGTGATAGAGGAAAGCTGAAAGGTACAAATGGTAGGATGGGAGAAATAGTGTGGACATATAGTACAGCTTTGTAAATAATCACCTAAAAACTGCATAGTCCAGATATATCCTGGCTAGACTTGCCTCCCCAGAGGAGGTGCTGCAGCAACTGAAATGTGGCCTCCTTCCTTAACACAAATTATTGTGGGGCTTGGCTCTGTAGTTCAGGGGCCACATCCAAGGCTGATGTTACCATCTTTTGGGTATATAGAAGTATAGATTTAGAGCTGAAAGGGCCTTTAGAGGTGATCATCAATCCACACCGACCTCATTTTAGGGAGAGGTAAAGAGTCTTGTGGCATGGGAGTCAAATTCTTCTCTTAAAAATGCCCTTATCCCGTCTTCATTTTGTGAAATATGGCCAATCCCTGCCACCCAATAATTGCTAAAAATGGGCTTGAGAGAGAGCCTTCAATGGATAAATGATATTCCATAGTAAAAGTGACAGCAACTTGTGGTTTTACAACATTGGATCCAGGATGAAATATGAGGAAGACTACAGGAGTGCCTTTTCTCCCCTTCTGTCTTTTTTATTCAAATTTTAATGCTCTAGGGAAATCTAATACCTTTCAGAAAATTTAAAGAGTAGGACTGCTGCCAGCATTGCTTAGAGACTATCATATTTGACAGAGATTAATGTAGAGGTTTCTTTTTAATTCTCCCCCCTCCTTCCGACCAAGCTCTGCAGTCCTAGCCTATTCTAGTGACTCTAAGCACTTTGAATTCTGAACGAAGGCCCAGAACCCAAGCAAGCTACAGGCCTGGTACCGCATACCCTAGGACTGACCCCCACACTGATGTTGTCTACTGATACAGAGCTTAAGAGTACTTTCCTTTTTCCAACTTACTTTAAATATTAGAATGTGGGTGGGATTTTCCTTCCCTCAATCATCCTTTGAGAGGTGGAGAGAAAGGTAAAGAATATGTTTTTAAAGTTCATTATGAAATGAAGATGGACAAGTTTGGGCAAAACCACTTTCTAGTTCCTGGCATTCTTTTGGAGACAACCCAAAGCTTACAAGTCTCCAAGTTTCTTCTCTCAGCATATTTCATACCATTTGAGGAGCGTCTGTCATCGGAGAAGTCCTTCTGTGATGACGGACAACATTAGGAATATTTGGCCCATAACTCAGTCTCTTAGGAAATAGAGTTTTCTTTTAAACTGGAGGAAGGGAGAGGGTAAGGGCTGGTATTTATTTGCATGATCCCATCTAGATGTGGGTGCGTGTGTGTTTTCTTCTTTTGAGAACCTAATTCTGGGCACAGACCAATTTGGTCAGATACTTACATCCAAAACGTCATTTTTTACAAACAAAATTTATAAAGCTCAAGCCTTAGCTTTACTGAAGGTGCTAGTTAGTGTGGAGGATGAGGGGAGCACCGGCAAGTATTCTGGGGTCAGAATTGCATCAAATACAGCAGATCAAAGAGAAAAAGAAGGATCCCACTTAACACTAACAGAACCTATCCCTCTTGCCCACACAGAGCCACACCCCAGGCTCAGAAGAGCCAAGTTATACCCAGCCAATAAGGAATATAAATGATTTTAGCTTGGAATTCACCATCCCATTCCAGGAGAGAAGCAGCCAAAAGATACAATGAATGATGAACACTCCCAAGATAGAACAATATTTCTGCTCCAAACCAGTGGCTGGCTTTCAGAGCCAAAGACATACATGGAACAAAGGGCGAAGATGGATTAACCTTGCAGAAAATCAGACTCATGCCCTGAGAACTGTCAGTTAATAAACATTTATTAAGCACTGACTTTGTGCCAGGTGTTGTACTAAGTGATTTACAAATATTAACTCATTTGATCCTTACAATGACTGTGGGAAGTAGGTATTATAATAATCCTCATTTTTAAAGTTGAGAAAACTGAGGCAGACAGAAGTCAAAAGACTTCCCTGGGCTCACTCAGCATGTAAGTTTCTTTCTTTAAAAAAAACAAACAAAAAACCCTTAGTGTCTATCTTAGTAAAACCTCTAAGACAGAAGGGCAAGGACTAAGCAAATAGGGTTAAGAGATTTGCCCAGGAGGGGCAATTAGGTAGCTCAGTGAATAGAGAGCCAGTCCTGGAGACATGAGTCAAATCTGGCTTCAGATACTTCCTAACTGTGTGACCCTGGGCAAGACGCTTAATCCCAGTTGCCTAGCCCTTACTGCTTTCTGACCTTGGAACCAATACCTAGCATTGATTCTAGGACAGAAGATAAGATTGTTTTTGTTTGTTTGTTCGTTTCCAAGTGACTTGGTTTTGTTTGTTTGTTTGTTTGTTTGTTTTTTAAGTGACTTGTCAAAGGTCACATAGTTAGGAAGTGTTTAAGGCTAGATCTGAACCCAAGACTTTCCAACTCCAGATCTGGTGCTTTATTCATTGGGATACTTAGCTGCCCCAGTAAGTTTCTAAGGCCATATTTGAACTTAGGTGATCCTGGCTCCTAGTTCAGAACTCTATCCATTGGGCAACTTTACCTGAAGGCTAAGTCACTCTGTGTGTGTGTGTGTGTGTGTGTGTGTGTGTGTGTGTGTATTCATTTTAAACCTGTAGTGAAAACTGACATAAAACCATTAAATTATATCTTCATCTACCCTTAACCCAAATCTGAACTCCTCTTCTAACACAGATCTTTTTTCATTTTCCCCATGACATTACTAGGACTAACCCTTCAAGTCTTCTCATCCCAGGAAATGTTGAGATTTCTATTTTTAGTGCACCTCCTCTTCTCTCTCTCTCTCTCTCTCTCTCTCTCTCTCTCTCTCTCTCTCTCTCTCTCTCTCTCCCCCTCTCCCTCTCTCTTTCTCTCCCTCTCTACTATAACCCATTTATATAGATTTTAGAGGAAAGAACACTTTCTAGGAGTAAGAGGATAATCCTAGTTTAACAAATTTTTTAAAAATCAAACAAAAACCTCAGTCCAGTTTGGAATGCGTGGATGAACTCCCATTCCTGGACTTTAAAGGGTCATCAATGATGTTCCTGTTCCTTGTTCTCTTATGCCTTCAATATCTCACAGTGCTAGACACATGGTAGATGCTGGATAAATGATTGATGAATGAACATCTTATTTGACTTTCGATGCATCTGACAGAAAGTATGTCTCCCCTTTGGAATTAGATGAGAAAAGTCAAAATTTTTATTCCTTTTAATTTTTAAATCCTCACTTTCTGTCTTAGAATCAATATTAAGTATCAGCTCCAAGGCAGAAGAGTTGTAAAGGCTAGACAACAAGGAGTAAGTGGCTTGCCCAGGGTCACACAGCTAGGAAGTTTCAGAGGTCAGATTTGAAACCACGTCATCCTGACTCCAGCCCTGGTTCTTTATCCACTGAACTCCCCTTAACCTGGTTATCCTGTCACTGGATATATATATATATATATATCCCAAAGAGGTCAAAGATGGAAAGAAAGGTCCCAAAAGCAACAAATAAATATTTATTGAAGCACTCTGGTAAAGTGGTAAAGCACTAGAAAGAAAATGGATACCCTTCAATTGGGAAATAGTTAAACAAAGGTTGACTCCCCACTGTCTTCCAAAGTTTTTAAGTTGAGATTTCATAATTTCCATATGCTAGAATGGTGAATTCCATTCATGTATGGGTTGGTCTAGATGGCCTCTGTGGTCTCTTTCAACTCTCAAATTCTGGAAATCTGTGCAAGTATGATGTATGAGAGCAATAGAATGCCATTGAGCTGATAAGATGCAACAAATATGAGGAATTCAAAGGAAAATGGGAAAATTTGTATGAATTGCAGCAGACGAAACTAGAACAACATACACACTGACTAGAATAATAAAAATGAAAACAACACCAAAAGGCAGCTGAACTGATTAACTATAATAACCAATCTTGGTCAAGGTTTAGAAGCAAAAAAAAATGATGAAATACATTCCTCTCCTCTTTGTAGAGAAGTGTCACTGGATATGGGTGGATGAAGTTTCCCAAGCTAGAATACAGGATTGATACGTAAATTGGATGTTCTTAACTCTTTTCTTTGCTAGAATGGATAGTTCCATAGGGGGACTAGAGCAGAAAATGCCTGCAGTGTGCAAAAAACCCCACATGGATAAAATTTGAAAAAGAAAAAAGAAATAGCATTTGCTTTCACAAAAACTATGAGTCTTTTCCTTTCTCTTTTCCTAATGTTTTATACTGTACTAAATGTGGCTCTGAGAAATGGCAAAGGTTTTAAGATCTTAAGGGTCTCCCATATAAAGTGGGGAATGTGATTTGAGATTGATGCTATGAGCTACAGGCAGGACCAGCTGTGTGACATGTGAGAGGAGGGGCTTAACAAGCTGGACTGATGAAGTAATGACAAACACCTGTTATGTGGCTGTTTGTAGGTCACCGTGGGTCTCCAAACAGTGTTAATTAATGCACCCATGGCAATGGGCCCAGCATCAACCATTTAATTCAGTATGTTGTCATTAGCCCAGATGAAATCTCGAAGTCTGGAAACAATGCTGCCTGGGGTTGACACTTGGCATTTTAAGATCAAGACATCAGCTTGAAAGATAAATAGTGCCAAGCTAACATTGTGCTGACCCACCCACTGTGGAGTCTTTATGGAACATTAATAAACCAGAGTGTAGAACTCTCTGCCCCTCCAGGCTAAAAGGCTATTTATATCCCATCACTCATGGTTAGATGGGAGTTAAATAACACGAGAGCCTAGGGGCCAAAGAGACCAAGGGGCCATGCCATGGTGTACTTATTCTGCATCATCAACTTATTAAACAAAGTTCTTTTGATGTTGCTTCCAGAATTCAAAACAATGGATGATGGGAGTAAGGGAAGCATCTGGGAAAAGGGAGAAAGAAAAATATGATTTGGTCATGGTCATGGACATCTGTTTAAAAAAAAAAACCCAACCAGTACAGCAGTCTTGTCTTTCTCACTATGCATTTTTAATTCTGGGTGGTCAGAGGGGATTGAGATAGATGAATTTTATGGCTTTTAAATGATTGCACAAAAGTAGGTTTGTCCATGAACCAAGGAGCTGTAACAAATATAAACATCTCCTTTCTTTCAACAAGCATTCTGATCCGGAAACGAAGAGATCTGACATGTCACCATATGGGAAAGGTAACACTTTGCAGTTGTCAGTCCCGTGTTGCCAATCTGGGGCCACAATAGAAAGACCTCTTAGAAAATGTGAGGATGGAGATAGTGGGGTAAGAAAGCTCTTCTAGAACTGATGGTTTGGGAGAAGATTTAGAGCAGGTTCTTTATTATTGTTATTGCTCTTGATAATAGCATTTATATGGAACTTTACAGCTTGCAAAGGACTTAACAAAATGTCATTTTATTGTTATTATTGTTGAATGGTTTTCAGTTGAATCTGACTCTTTGTGACGCCATTTGTTTGTCTGTTTTTTTTGTTGTTGTTGCAGAAATACAGGAGTGGTTTGCCATTTTCTTCTCCAAGTCATTTGACAGATGGGGAAACTGAGGCAAACAGGGTTGAGTGATTTGACCAAGTTTTCACAGCTAGTAAGTACCTAAAGTCTGATTTGAACTCAGAAATATGAGTCTTCCTAACTCTAGTTCCAGCACTCTATACACTGTGCTACTTAGCTGTCCATGACATTTTATCCTTATAATAACCCTGAGAGGTAGGTGGTATATATATATATATATATATATATATAAATAACCTGAGGCATTTAAAGATTAAATGACTTGTCCAGGGTCACAGAGCTAGTAAGTGTCAGAGGCCAAATTTGAACTCAAGTCCTCTTGACTCCAGGTTCACCCAGGTTCACCTAGCTACCTAAGTTAGGAAAGGATGAGTGGGTTATGGTGACAAGGTCAGTTGAAGAAACAGAGCTCAGATAAGGATGAACAGCAGAGATGGGAAGACTATCAGAGCCTGAATTCACATTTTACTTTTATTTTATTCTAGAAGCATTTGAGAGCTAGTGAAAAAAATATGGCAAGCTAGGAGACTATGTGGTATTTAATAAACCTCATTGTGGCAGGTCTATTTAGAATGGGGGCCACTATGAATAGAAAGAGACCAATATTAAGGAGGCCAGAATCATGGAATGACTACTGAGATGAGAATGGCAAGAGAGAGAAAGAACAGATCTGGAAGTGTTACTATTTATAGTATTTCAAGAGACTGATTCTGGGGTAAGAATATCAATTTGTTGATTAAGCCAGCATTATAACCAATAATATGCCTGATCATTGATACTCTCAGCAATCCAAAACACCACACCCCTTTTCTGGGGTTCCAAAATGCAGTTTTTGGAACTCACTTATTCAGCTCTTTCCTTGAACATCCCAGGACATCTCTAATTGGTGAATAGCTAATAAGGAGATGGTCCATCAGACTATCTACCTTTCCCCAGCCCCATATCATAGAGCACATGTACATAGGAAAAGAATCTTTGTCTCCTTCATTTATTAACCTAATTTTGTTTAAAAGGAAGACTATTTTGGGGTTCCTATGGATAAAGAAAATGCCGAAAGCAGTGTCCTGGATGGAATCTCTGACAGAATTCAGACACAGAAATAACAGAAATTTTCACAGATTCCTATATAGAAACGAATACAGTATATGAAAATAAATTCTCACAGAAGAAAATCACATTGTAGAAATGGACATCACACAAATTAGCAGTCAAATGGATATAGATTTGAAATTAAAGGTGCTGAACATGGGAGCCTTTTGGGATGACAGTGCCAACAACAATTCCAGGAAGAAGAGAAAGTGGTAAAGATATAGGAGGAAAGGTAAGGCACTCTGAGCAGGTCAGTTACAGGTTGTTAGCTTTTGTTTCTCATATTAAACAAATAAAATTAAAACAGATTTAGGTTACAGAAAGCCCATGGAAGACAGATGTATTCTTTGGTTCTAAATCAACCAAAAAACACTACATTTACCTTTCCTGATACTTGAGAATGGATGGGAGGAAATCCTATAGAAGAGACAAAGAAAGACAAATCTATAACTGGAAAAAAGTGGAAACAGCATGAAGGAAGAAAGTGACTGAGCTAGGGAAAAATAAGAAAGGAGGAAAAGTATCTTTTCACTTTGTTTCTCATCAACACAATTTCATTAGCTGAATCCAAGCACTTGTTAAGTGCCTGGCATGTGTCCCACTCTGTGTTGGATGTGAAGGATGTCTTGATCATGGAGAGAGTCAGCACATACATATCAAAGAAAGTACAAAATTCATACAGAGAAAATGCAAAGTAACCTTGAGGAGAGAAGAATGCTAGTAGGAAACATCTTCTCTAGCAGTAGGAAATTAATCTGAACCTGTAAGGCAATCATTAAAATCTATTCAGATGCCAAGCACAACAGAAAGAAGTGGTCAGTTAAGTGGCACAGTGGTTAGAGTGCTGGGTCTGGGATCAGGAAGACCTGAGTTCAAATCTGGTCTTAGATATTTACTGGCTGTGTGACTTTGGGGAAGTCACTTACCTCTATTTGCTTCTATTTTCTCATCTATAAAATAGCTGGAGAAGGAAATGGCAAACCACTTCAGGATCTTTGCCAGGAAAACCCAAATGGGGTCTAGAAGAGTCAGACATGACTAAAACGACTGAACAACCACCCACAGGGGAAAGAGTAGTGCCTTTGAAATCAGAGGACCTAGGTTCAAATCTTTTTACTTATTACCTAACTGATCTTGGGCAGCAAGGTAGTATATTGCCTAGAATGCTAGATATGGAATCAGGAAGACCTGAGTTCAAATCTTGCCTTAGACATTTACTAATTGTGTGATCCTGGACAAATTACTTAACATGTGTGCCTCTGTTTCCTCATTTGTAAAATGAAGGCAGTAATAGCAATTACAACCCAGGGTTGTTCTAAGGTGAAAATGATTTAATATTTGTAAGGTGATTTACAAACCATAAAGCACAATATTAATGCTAGCTTTTATCATTATTTTTAAATGAACCTTCCTGGGCTTTAGTTTGTTCAGCTGTTATAATTTTTGGAGTTCTGCTAGATAGCCTTTAAAGTTCCTTATAGTTTGAAATTTATGGCTCAATGATGCTTCATGGTGACATAAAGTTTCTCAAAGATTATGCCACTGGAAAACTGAGGGGGTTGTTCATCAACTGGGAATGGCTGAATGAGTTGTGGTACAGGACTAATAGAATATTATGTGATAAAAATGATGAGATGGGGTATTTCAGAAAAATCTGGAAAGACTTACTGAACTGATGGAGAGTTAAGTGAGAAAAACCAAGAAAACATTATATGCAGCAACAGAAATATTGTGCAATGAATACCTGTGAATGGCTTAGTTGTACTCAGCAATACAATGATCTAAAACAATACCAAAAGACTCAGGAGGAAAAATTCTATCTGGTTCCAGAAAAAAAACTAAACTCTGAATGGAGATGGAAGCATACTCTCTTTCTTCTTCCTTCTTCCTTCTTCCTTCTTCCTTCTTC
>NC_058131.1:141061174-141101876 GCF_016433145.1 Gracilinanus agilis | reverse complement strand
CTCCTCCTCCTCCCCCTCCTCCTCCTCCTTCTCCTTCTCCTTCTCCTCCTTCTCCTTCTCCTTCTCCTCCTCCTCCTTCTTCTTTTCTAGAACAAAATGACTTATATGGAAATGTTTTACATGATTGTACATTGCACATCATACTGCTTACCCTCTCAGAGAAGGGGAAATGGAGAAAGAGAACTTGGAACTTAAAATTTTTAAAAATGTTAAAATTATTTTTACATGCAATTGGGAGAAAAATAAAATATTATTTTTTAAAATTATGTCATTGGAGCAGAAGCCCCAAGAGATCCTAGAGCAGTGATTCCCAAAGTAGGCACCACTTCCCCCTGGTGGGTGCTGCAGAAATCCAGGGGATCGGTGATGGCCACAGATGCATTTGGGGGCGATGAATAACTGTAAGGGGATGGTGATAGTATGTGACAGGGGGCGCTAAGTAATATTTTTTTCTGGAAAGGGGGCGGTAGGCCAAAAAAGTTTGGGAACCACTGT
The DNA here is from genome assembly GCF_016433145.1 of Gracilinanus agilis. NCBI lineage: Eukaryota > Metazoa > Chordata > Mammalia > Didelphimorphia > Didelphidae > Gracilinanus > Gracilinanus agilis. The sequence goes on along the minus strand of NC_058131.1, from coordinate 141,101,381 downwards.
CCTAGAGCTTTGCTGGAAGTTTCATATAAAGGCCAGTAAAAAACTGAATATCTGCTGTCTGTGAACCAACCTAGTCAAATTCAGAGAAGTTTATAACTAGGCTGGTCACAGGATATTGATTTTCTTTGTCATAACAACTCTTAAAATTGAAAAGCAGTTGGTCTGAGATCTGTGTAATAGTACGATATAAGTACTATTGAAAGGAAAGGTCATGGGCAAAGTATACTTTGAATATACCAAATGATATTACCTATAAATGAAGCTCCCAAACAAAGCAAGCCATCTGTTCTAGATTGTGGTGTTTTTTGTTTCATTTTGTTGCTTTAATGTAGTAATAATAATTATTATTATCATAATTTTATAGCACTTTTATAGAACTTAAGAGACACCAAACACACTCTAACATTTTATCTCATTCTATAATAATACTCTTGTGAGTCAAGTCGCATAGGTATCTGATTATACCCATTTTAAAGACTATAAAATGGAGGCTCAGAGAACTTAAATGACTTCCTCAAGGTCACAGAGCTAATAACTGTTGGTGCAATACACTTGGAAACAGGGACTTTTGGTTTCAAGATTATTGCTTTTTCCACTGAGTCACTTTTGAACTCATCCATCCACATTCTCTGGCCAAGTTTTTCTTTAATTTAAATTTTCTTAAGGTAGCTGCCTGAGGTTAAGGATGAGATCTGAGCTAAGGTAACAGATCCAATCTAAATAATCAGTCTAGGAATCACTAAGCAATGGATGACCTCTGTTCTGTTGAGACACTGCTGTCCACTAACCCACTGAATAAACTAACCAGCAACACCTAAGAAATGAGAAGAGCCCAGTGGCGTGTTTCAGCCAAAGAGAGACAAAAGCAAAAGAAGGTCTTTGAGTCTGGTCACTAGATTTCCCAAAGCCATCACTAGGAATAATCTGGTTGCGACAAATTGATTTGATGACCTTATTGCTCCTGAAGGAACATGTGAAACAGAACAGATGGGGCCTCAGGCCTCACGGGCAAATTCCCAGGTTGCAGCGAATCATCTGAGCAGAGCAGAAGCTAAGAAAATTTCATTGCCACCCCTCTCCTGCCGCCTGAGAGCAAATGAGTCATAGACAGTATATGTAAGATTGCAAAAGATGTTATTTTATTCAAAGTCCTCTAGAAGAAAAGGCAAGGGAAAGGCAAGGAATGGCCAAGAACAAACAGTTCATTGTGTCATTTTGCTTTTAATGTAAAAACAGATGGAATGCTTTATCAAAATGTGCCCTACATTTCAATGGATGAGTTTTTCTTTTAAAAAAAAATCCTTACCTTCTGTCTGGTCTGGTGCTCTATCTACTGGGTTATTTAGCTGCCCCCAGGATGAGTTTTTCAATAAGTGGGACATCTCTGTAATCATCTACTTATAAAATGTCACCAATTATCACCTTAATAAGAGAACAAATAAGTAGTGTATCAGAAAAATCAGTAGTTTTAAAGTCGGAGGACCATGGATCATACCTCGCTTTGCTACTTACTACTAAGTGACCCTGGGTAAGTTGTTTAATTTTTCTAAGCTTCAGTCAATTTCTTCATCTATAAGATGGGATTAGTAGTAGCTAACTTATAGGGTTGTTCATCCAATGATATACACACATATGCAGATATTTAGATGTAGAAATAAATATATGCATATGTGCATGTAAATATATATTTGTAAAATACATCCCAATCCTAAAAGTACCATATAAATGGAAATTATTATTATGACTTGGGTAGCTTTAGACAAGTCACTTGCCTCTCTGGGATTAATTTCCTCTTCTATGAAATTAAGGGGTTAGACTAGATTGGATTCTAAAGGACGTTCCAGTTTTGAAAGCAGCAGATCCAATGATGTGTTCCTCTGTAACGGAAAGGATTAAACTGTTCCCTGATTGGAAAATTGAACACATCTTAAAAGGATTTTCTCTTTCGTACTAAATGATGCTGAAAATGTATGATCCTAGTGTTTGTCAGGAGCAAAATGTCTCGAGATGGATACTATTATATAAATTCCCTTCACTCCCATTATCACTGTCCTTTGCCTTTGTAACTTTCCTTAGGAAATCTGAATTCAGCTCATTAAGGAAAGAAGATGATAGCAAGGATCAAAGCTGGCAATGAACAAACACACGCCCCCACACCTCTGCCCACCATGGAATCAAAGCCTTTGAAACTCAACTAAATTCAGGGGTGTCCTCTGGGTGGGGTGGAGAAGAGAGAGTAGTGGACTTGCGGTCAGGACTATCATGGGCTGGAAGCCTAATTCTGATACTTAATCAGTGATGTATCCATGAACAAATCACTTCTAAGTAACCTTTCCAAAGTCTCAGTTCTCTCATCTTTAAAATGGAGACACTATAAAGGCTTGGCACAGTTGTCTGAAGCAGTGACCATAATTCCAAGAAATGAAACAAAACCATATCACAAAATTGCAAGACTCGGTAAGGATAAAGCCTTCTAGTTTGCCAAGTATAGATCTTCTGTGACTGGTGCACTCCCTTTTCCATAACCCATGCAGGGCCAGCTGCATTACTAGAGGAGAAATTAGATTGAAAGGGATAGCTCTACTTTGTTTTATCTAGAACTATTTATTTTGAAACAAGGTGATTAATTAAGCTCTTCAATTTACCATCCTGTTTTCTGTACCTTCTAGCCTTTTCTTTGTATACCTATTTCCTTGATAATTGTACTTTTGATTCATTTTGGATTTAAAAATAATAAATGTGAAAAGAAAAATAACAAAATGGATATGATTTTATCTGTGGCACTTATCCCATAGGGCTATGAGGATCAAGTAAGATTGCTTATAAAGAGCTGTGCTACCAATCTTTGATAAGGATCTAAGGGAGAAAGCATGGGTAAGCATTTGATACTCAGAACAATAGAAACTATCTTTCTGGCATTAGGGTCTATAAATTAACACAAACTATGGGGGAAGAATACTGCGACTTGGTTGACTGTGTTATAGTATACACAGTGTTCTTCCCCCATAGTTTGTGTTAATTTATAGACCCTAATGCCAGAAAGATAGTATAAGAAAAGGGAATGATATATACATATGTGTATATATAAATAAATGCATATATACACATATATGCGTGTATATATGGAAATGCAGTGATATAAAATCAAAAAATCAATTAAAAAAGATATTTTATAGTAATGAAATTATAGTATTATACAATGAAAAGGGAAAAGAGAAGGAATGACATAGAACTTCTCCTTTCCCCTAATGCAACTCCAACAACTTTTTCCAAGCCCAATATAGCTCTGGATGCAATAATCAATCAGGGTGCTACTATGTGCCAGACATTGTGCTAAATGATGAGTTTACAAATGCAAATAAAAACAAAGACAGTCCCTGCCCTCAAGAAGCTTAAAATCTAATGGAGAAGACCATACCAAAAGGAAGTAGAAAGCTGGGAGTTTGATGGAGAGTGACAAAGGAATAGGGTATTGGAGATTTCCACCGAAAGCAGGAGATCATATATAGTTGGTAGGAAATAAGAAGAAACACTCTGCTGAGCCTCCTCTGAAAAAGAGACCTTGAAGTTCATGGTTCTGCCTTCTAGTCAAAGGGTAAGAAAATGTAATATCATTTTAGATCCCATTCTTATGACTAATTTCATGGGGAGAAACTAAATCTGATGCTCTAGGGAGTCACTCATCTCAAAGTTAAGAAGTAGGAGCAGGAAACTAATGGTAAATTCTCTCTTATGTAGCACAAGGGATTCAAAGAAATGCAACACTGGTTACTAGAGTGTTACCACACACATCAACCATGGTCTGCTAATTTTCAAAGAATTAGAATGCAATGAAATGTACTTGGCTCCTGAATACGACTGAACATAATTTAATCTTTCTTGGATGATTCAGAAGGCATTTTTAGGATCTTGAAGGGCCTGTTTCCCCATCACTCTTGTGAACAGCAATCAACATTGGCCTGATCAACAGAGTAAGTGCTGGTGACTAGAAATTTCTGGTTAAAGGAATGCTCTGGAAACCTGCATTTATTTTGTCTCTACAGGGCCTTGTGCTCCCTTAAAAAATAAATTATAGCCATATAAAAAAGAAAACTGAAGTTTCCTTATAGATGTTCTGAATTGCATGGAGGAGATGGTGGGTGCATAATAAATGTGAATAATAAACCTAAAGCAAAAGTATGTCCCTGGACAAATCCCAGGATGAAAGGCCTACTATGGCATTTATTTAATTTACTTGATGCATATGCTGCCCTAGACACTGCTGCTAGTTTCTAAAATTTTATTAAAAAAAGACAGTGGCTGACCTAAAGGCTTATGTTTGACACCCATAGAGACCTGGACCATAAAAGTCTCCTGGAAGGAGCCAGCCACAGCCAATCAGGATGCTATCTGAGAGAAGGAAATCAATGACTTTTTGTCTCGTTCTAATATATAGAAGGACTGAGGATGTGCAATCCTGGGTGCTGATTGGTGTTCCATTGGTAAATCACTGCAGGTTGGGGCACTGTGGTTTAAGCTTTCTACCTTTATGTATTTATGGTACGCCTGTCTTATGGAAATACTGAGGATGGGAATCCTGAACGAACTTCCAGGTAGGAGACTGCAAGGTTCTATGATTCTCATAAAGACTACAAAGACATAGAAAATCTTCCCTTCTTTTTCAAAGAACCAGGCCATATTTAGAAAGTTGCCATGTTTTATCATGTTAATAGGCCTTCCAATTTTAATTTCAGTGAACCCAGTGTTGCACAAGTCATGCCAGACATTTTTAAAATAAAGCTACTAGGCTGATAGATCAAAGGAAAGCTGCAGAAGTAGCTGACCTAGTTATTACCAAAGCACCTAATAAAGCCATGATAACCTTGTGGGCAAGATGGAGGCTTGAGTGATAGTATAGTGAAGGTGATTCAGAACTATTTGAAAGATTAGACCCAAGAGCAATGATTAATGGATTGATATTAAACTGCAGGAAGGGTTCTTATTGAATACCCCAGAGATCTATCCCTGGTCTTCTGTTTTTAGACATTTTAATCAATGTCTAGGAAGAAGGCAGAGATAACATCACAGAAGAAGGCATAGGTAGCATAGATTTATGGATGACATGAAGCATGGAAGAACTGCTAGATAACATACTGTATGGCAGAATCAGAATTTGAAAGACCTTGATAGACCAGTAATTAAATGAATCTGAGATGATATTTTATGGTCATGGATAGAGTCTTATTAAGAGCTTCAAAACACCAATTACATTAATATAGAATGGAGGAGATGTGGCTAGACAAAAGCTTATGTGAAACAGAACTGGAAGCTACTGGACTACAATCTCAAGATGATTCAACAGTGTGGCTTGATTGCCAAAACGATGACTGCATCCTTAGGGAGCACTAACAAATTTCTACAATCCAAGATCAGGGAAGCTAAAATCCTATTAACTGTTAAGGGTTTCCAGAGTGAGGTCCAATCTTCAGTTTGTTACTTAGCATTTTACCAATGTACACAAAAGGACGTAGATGACATGCTTAACAAATTCACAGATGGAATGTACTTAGACCTCAAACTGTTGTTCATCCTCTGTTTCGAAGAGGACCAATGACATCACAGGGTGACGTCTTGGTTTGTGAGAGAATTAGATTTAAGTGAGGCAGAGTTGCACCAAGTTGTTGGCTTTACTTTCTCTTCCAGAGTCATTAAAGTCCAGTTGCAAGACTAAAGTCAAAACAATGGACAATGGCCCCAGATGTCATGGATGACTTTGGCATCTTTAAAACCTAAACAAATTTTAAGCACTCCAAATTGCCTGCTCTAAGACCACTGAAACAAATCATGACGATCTACCTGTTCTGTTGGTGGAAGTCTTCACATGCCTGGAGTAGACACCTCCCAACTCACTGATGGGTCTTTAGCCTCATTTACCCTCAAAATTGTTTTAGCTTGCCTGCTAAGATAGTTTTACCAGGGTGCAGCCACTGTCTATGCTACAATTTCTTAGAGCCACAGGTGAGAGTTGGGGGAGAGGTGGACTCCAAAGATAGATGAGCATGCCTTGAAAGCACTTGGGAAGTCATCACACCAGACATATTAGTCCTTTCCAAACATTCCACACATGTCAGGAAGAAAGTAGAGCATAACTCAAATATAAAACTGGGCAAGATCATTAATATATGGCAGTCTAGATCTGAAATGGCCTCAATAAATTAGAATGTTGGTTTGAACCAACTGTGATGAAATTCAACAGGGATAAATATGAAGTCTTACTCTTAGGTTTCAAAAGTTAACTTAATATATACAAGAGGGGGGAGGCATGCATTCCAAGAGAATGCCAAGAGAAAAGACCTGAGGATTTTAATGGATTATTTGTTCAAAATGCATTAGAAGTAATAAATGGTAGATGTCAAAATTAACATGTTCTGTTATGGTCACGACATTTTAAGGATACTGATGGTCTAGTATGCCTCCAAAGGAAAAGTAACCAGGTGGGTGAAAAAGTCTCAAGTTCATGCCACAAGAGGATCATTTGAAGGAAATGGAGATATTTAGTTTGGGGAAAAGAAGACTCTGAGGAACAAGAAGAGTTGTTGTCCAGAATTTGTAGGGTTGTCACTGGGTGAAAGTTGAAGAGGCAGATTTTTGGTTTGAGGAAAAGCTTTCTAACCATTTGAGCCAACCAAAAGTAGAAGTGGTACTGTTGAAAAATAATATGTTACTTCTCCCTTTAGCTTTACAAATATTACCACTATTGAGATGTATTGTAGAGGGAATTCCAAGTCAAGACAAGGTTGAACAGTATGAACACCAAGATGCATTCCAGGTGGCATCCAGAACAAAATACTTGGAGCTTTTTCTGGTGTTGAAAATACATGATACAAATCTTGTTGCAACATTTGTAAAGACAACATGGTCCACAGGACAATACTATGGGCTAGAAGTATAAAGATTAAAAATAATAAAGGCTGCTATAAATATATAAATTGGTATTTTAATTAAAGCCATGCTGATAGATAAAGTCATTAGACCACGTGCTTGTAAGAATTCAAAACTGCCGCCCCAGCCATTATTACCTCCCGTCTCTTCCTGAAATCTGCTGGCCAAGAGGTGATAGCTAAAAAAGAGATCGTTCCTTCTCACCCCGAGAGATTTAAACTGTTCTCTGCGGGGAGACGTAGGCGTCCCCACGCCCAAAGAACCGGAACCAGAAACCCGTTGGGCCATGGGAAATGTAGTTTGATAATTTCCACATGTCCATAGGGGGAAAAAAAAAAAATATATATATATACTTAAAGATGGCATCTCCCAAATTTAATTCTTACAGAAGTCAGAAGATATGGGTTCCAGTAAGGGTTCTAGGTTTGAATCTTGCAACCAACCCTTATGATTTTGGGCAAATGACCTTTCAGAGGCTCATGTTTTCCATCCGTTAGATGGAGATAAAACAATGTCTGACTCATAACTTGCATGTTATTAACTGGCTAAGTTCCCTCTCTGAATAGTTTAGCTTCTGAGAACAATAATTGGAGGCAAACTCTTCAATTCCTATGTTTTATATCAGTTGTGTTAGAATTTGATTTTTTCTAATAGCGAGTCTTTTGGGTTTATCAAACATTTGGCTACTGTGTTTCTGGACTTTATATACCTCATTTGTTCAATTGATCAACCTCCCTATTTTTTCACTAGTATAAAATTATTTGGTGATTATTGTTGTGTAGTATAAATCAGGATCTTCTACCACTAGGCCTTCTCCCTTTCCAACTCTCCCCCCCACCCCCATTATTTCCCTTAAGAATCTTGATTCCTTCTGCTCCTTACTCAATGATTAGGGAAGGGACTAAAGAGAGGTAGATAATATCGATCCCTTTGACAGAATCTTGTGAAATTTCTGATTCCCCTTTCAGAATATTTTTAAATGCATAAAATAAAACACATAAGATCACAAAGGAAACCTATTACAAACATTCTTTTTTTTTTTTGAAAAAAAAACAAAAACTTCACAGACCCCTACTGCTTTAATTATCAACCACATTTGTTCAATGGTTCCTGGAGTGTTATGACTGCCTTAAAGTACAATTTTAAAATTCAAATCAGAAAATATTATTTTAATAATACAAAGAAGTGGCAAAGGTACTCACTTGTACCTTATATATAAATTTTATTTGAGAGAGATCTTATAAAGCATGATGTCACGCTGAAAGGAGCCAAAATTCTCATACTTATTATAGCTGATTAAATTTAAGGCAAATTATAAAGAGTTAGGAAACAAGTATTTAATTAAGTACCTACTATGTGTCAGGCACTGTGCTAGGTGATTTTCAAATCCTCACAACAACCCCGTGAGGTAGATGCTATCATTATTCTCTTTTTACAGCGAGGAGGGAAGGAAGGAAGGAAGGAAAGAAAGAAAGAAAGAAGGGAGGGAGGGAGGAATGGAGGAAGGAATAAAATGAGTGGGTGGAAGGTAAAAAGGACCTGAGAAAATTAGGAGGTTGTCCTTTTTTCTGCTCTAGAAGTGCTAATGCAAACCACTAATGAATGATAATATACTAGATCAGCTCAGTTATGATCCCTTCCCCACCCATGGTCTCTTCAAGTAAAGCTTCATTCCTTTACTAAATCCATGCCCCACAAACCCAGCTGTCTTTCCCCAAATGCACACATGCTCTCATTTCAAGGATTGGAAGTTGGCAAATGAAATTTGACTTTTAAAACTGTTGAACTCATCTGTGCAGTGACTCTTAATACCCTGTAATCCTCCCAACATTTTGAGAGCTTAAAGCTATCACAATCTCTCTTGTCATTTCACATTTGGTCACCCATTAACTCTTTGCTGACCAGCTTAATTGGTCCACATCAGCTCTGATATCTTTTGTACCAGGAGGAACACTGAGAATGATATGGATTTCCAGACTTGAGCCCTGGAATTTCTCTTGTTCAGCCAGTGATCATCATTTTCATCTCAATCTGTAAATGAGCATCATGCATTTGTCTGAAATTGGTTTGATTCTATTTAACTCCTCAGTAAATCTTTGCTTCCACTCTCATCTACCACCAATCCATTCTAAAGACAGCTGCCAGACCCAGAATCATCTTTCTAAAAAGACTGCTTTGAACATGTCATTCCACATATTGCTCAGAAGGCTTGATATGCCTCATGAAATCAACATTACTCCCTGTTCAATCCTTTGCCAGGTCCAAATTATGATCCTGTGGTCTTCTGTCTATGTTTTCAGACCTTCCCTCCATGATCTGGCCTCACTCTATCTATCTACCCAGTCATTTGCCCAGGTTAAAGCTTACAATACAGTATAGTTAGTAAATGTTTTAGATAAGACTGAAGCTCAGCTTTGTCTCTTAAGTCCAGCACTCTTTCCACTGTACCATCAAGTTCCATCTAAATAATGGACCAAAACAAAAAAGAAAGAGAACAAGGAAAGGGAAAAATAAATGGGGCGAGGGTAAAAAGGACCTGAGAAAAGCAGGACATTCTCTTCTTCTTTTCCTTTAATCTCTCACAAAGAAACAATATTTTCTTGAGAAGCCATGCCTTGGCTTAAGCTGTTATCTACTGGAACATTCTCTCCTACTTCCTATTTGAATCTAACCCATCCCTTATGGTCCAGCTCTAGTCCTTCTTCCATGAAGCTTTTAAAATTAGCTACTCTATCTCACATTGGTCTTTCCTTCCTTTGAGCAGAAAAGCATGGGGGAGTGAAAAAAATACTAGGTTTTTAATCAGAGGACATGGACTTGAATCCTATTCATGTCATTTACTCCTCTATTTCCTTTACTGATAACATCTGTGAAATGAGGACTAGATAACTTCCAAGGCTCCATCAAACTTTAATTCTATGATTTTTTTTATTGTCTACTATACAGTATTATACAGTTTAGGACGAAAATATTTTATAATCCTAGGCCATCAGACTCATAGGAACATAGATTTCAAACTAGAAATTAGTTCTTTTTAGATGTCAACCAGTCCATTTTCATAAGAAAGGAAATCAAGGCACAGAGAGCTTGTGTCTTGTCCAACATTATAGAGATAGATCATGGCAGAATATCTGATGCTGGAATACTCAGGTCTTCCTGTCTCTAGGTTCAATGCTCTATCCACTATACCATTTAGATGCCTCTAGGCAGCAATAGAGCAATAAATACAAAGAAAGAAACGATCCCATCTCTCAAAGGGCTCATATTTTCAGCAGCAATATAGCAAAGTATACATGCAACTACAACACAGATTATAAAAGGCAAGTAAAGCAGTGCGTTCAAGCTTTCAAGTAGTTTATATTATGCATCAATACTTTCTAAGTTCAAATGTCCATGAAACACTCTGGGGCTTGAAATAATATTTTAAAAATTCTCTGAAAGCTGGTTCACTCATGTAAGTGTCAGTTGATACTTGATTTGGAGATAGAAGAGATTTGAGACCTTCTAGTCAAATCTCCTCATTTAAGGCCTCAGATGAGAAAAGTGAGGCACAGATCTTCCTTACTTAAATCCACAAAGAATCTAGGAATATGTAGTATTCCCTGGATAAAACTGGTCAGGCAAATTTCAGAGCAACTTATGGGAAGTAAAGTATCCTCTCAACAAAAATACTGCCACAGGTAGTTTTATATGTATATATAATTTAATATTTGCTTTTTTAAATTGAAAAAGTCATTGATTTTGGTAATTTTTCCTCTTCATTCCCCTTTTTCATCCTATGGAGAACATTGGGTTTAGTGGGATTTTCTAGGGCACTAATACACCAATAATATTTATACTGTGTCCGCTCCACCCAAAATTACCTTTATTTAGTTCTCAATATCGTATCTGGCACATAGTAGATGCTTAATAAATGCTTTTTGACTTTACTATTCACTTTGTATTTTCTACTTAATTTTATGGTACATATTGTTTTACCCGATGTAATATAAGTTCCCCAAGAAGATAAATGACTTCATTTCTGTCTTTAGGTTCCCAGCAATCGACACAATGTTTAGTACACATCAAGTGCTTAATAGATGCTTGTCAACTGATCAATTAGCTATATAAAAGTTTTAATAGAATGTAAGCCCCTTGAAGGCAGGGGCTATTTCTTTTCCTTTATCTGTATCCCTACAACCTTTCAAAGTACCATCCACACTGCAGGGGCTGAACAAATGTTTTGTTGCATTGAATTTCCTTGAATTGAGTTCTTCCTCCAAGAAAAAAAAAGATAGCAACATGCCAGCCTGTTTTGCTTGATTCTTGCCCCCTGACTTTCTATAAATTAGCCACAAGAGGGTGTAACCAACATGCCATGAAAAACATTTTAGGAAAGATGGATTTTAGTCACTTTCATGAGGCTAACGTATTGGAAAGGTGCCAATAGATTTCTGGAGTCCCAATATTTTAATGCACTCTCAGTTCCCAATCAAGCAGAACCTTTGAACTTCCTTAAATTTAGATTGAATTTTCAAGAATTTTAGAGAAGAAAAGAGTTAATTGGCTATTGCAATAATTTCATAACAAAGCCAGACAAAGAGTAAGTCCTAAAATGGTTCCCTATGAATAGTTTTCTCCGCAAACACTAATGTACTATGACAGTCATGATTCTCCAGTTTTGCAAAGAAATAAACCCTGAGGCCATAGAAATGATGAATTATTTATTAAGAAAATTGATGATATTCTTGCTTGCCTAGCTTAGAACTTTCAGGCCAATGGCAAAAGTCAATATTCATGGGCCCAAGACATGAAGTTTACCTTAAGAATGATTACATGTCTATAAAGGTTATCATTTTGAAATGAAAGATAGCCAAAAAGATAGGCATAGGGACAAGGTCAGAGGGGATAGGTTGGTGGAAGGAGGATGTAACTGGAACAGAACATATAGTTCCAGAACATATAGCTTAGGGTCTGGGATTGGGTTTGGGCATGTTCCTGGTTAGGGTGCTGATGAATCAAGGAAAGTGTGGAAGCATGAACTCTAGAGAAGGAAGGTCACTTCCTTTCCCTAATGTTGGTGCATTGAATCAAAGCTCAATGAGCTTAGCCCTACTTAGACTTCTGGTCCCTGTTTGTTATCCTCTAACTCTGGTTTTCCACCATCTCTGTGCTTCTCAATTTTTAATCTATTAAAAACCAATGAACCTCAAAATACCACCCTTATTTTAGAGTGGTGAATACATGGGCAAGGAGGTGGTCATAATGGTGTTGCAAAAATTAAACAATGATGGGGCCTTATGACTCCCCCAAAGTTAGGAATCACCATCCTAGGAGACCAGAATGGTGACAGTTTAACTCTCTCAAACCAGCAGTCTGAGCAAATAGATAGTTAAATAAGGTGTTCTGAAGAGGAGAATTTTTATTTGAACCTGAATTTCTCTGCCTCTTTTTCATGTTTGCCTTCATCCTGATGAGGCAGGATAGGAGAGAATAAGAATCACAGAATTTTAAGAGTTCAAAGTGCCTCATTGGTTATCTGATCCCAAAAGAACAAGCCAATTGAGTTAGCTGTCTTCCATCTTACACTTTACAGGCTTGATTTAGATTTAGCCCAGCTCCTCATTTTATAGATGCAAAAATAGGTCTAGGTCAATGTCTAGCAATTGAAGATCCCATAATCTAATCCATATCAAGCCTTTGACTAGGTCAATTTTGGCTGAATTGTTGTTTTTTTAAATAAATGAAGATGTGTGAAGACTTACACCAGGAAGATTTACAAATTGAAATCTAGTCTACTGAGCAAAGTCAATTATTTGAGAGCTCTTAAAACTTCAACTGTGGCAACAAGTAGTATTAAAAGTTCTTGACTTTCAAGAAAAACACTGAGGGGAATGGGTGTTTATTGGATAATCTAGGTAATTAAAATGCATTTATGAAATAATGGGGTTCTATTATTTTGAAAAGGTTGTCAGACTACCTACTACTGTATCACCCTTCTCATTGTTTCTTACAATGTTCATATGAGGTGGGTAAAATGCTCTGCATTTTGGAGACTATAGAAATCACTAGGAAGAGTCAGATAAAGTTGTTTGTCCAAAAAATAGTATTGGAGTCAGTTTTAGGATTCATGTTTCCTTATTCCACATTTTGGGATCTCTCCACTCAACAGATCTAATTTTATCTCTGGGAATTCTCAGACCTTAAAGAGCTTGAGATTCCGAATTTCAGGAGTTATCCCTCTACTCAAGGGAAAATAAAAAATAAAAATGAAATGATAATAAAGTAATAATAATGATAAGGCAGGGAAATGGCACTGTGGATATAGTGCCCAACTCATCTCACTGAATTTAAATCTGGCCTCAGACACTTATTAGCTGGGTGACCCTGGACAAGTCTTTTAACCCAGTTTGCCTCAGTTTCCTCATCAGTAAAGTGAGCTGCAGAAGGAAATAGCAAACCATTTCAGTATCTTTACCAAAAAAAAAACACAAATGGGCTCACAAAGAGCTGAAAAATGACTGAATAGCAAAATGATGACAGTAACGATAGCCAGAATTTATGTTGTATTTTAAGATTTGCAAAGCACTTAAATAACAACAGCAAACATTTATAGGGTATTTTAAGGTTTGTAAAGAACTTTACAAATATTATCTCAGTTTATCCTCACAGCAACCCTGAAAGGTAGGTAAATCATCTCCATTTTACAGGTGAGGAAACTGAGGCAGAGAAGGCAAACTAAGTGATTTGATCAGGGTCACCTATCTTAGGGCAGCTCTGAAGTGACAGTTAGGTGGGACAGTAGATAAAGCACTAGACTTGGAGACAGGAAGATCTAAGTTCAAATACACTCTCAGACATTTCTTAGCTATGTGCTCAAGGCAAGTTATTTAATCACTGTTTGCCTCAGTTTCCTCCACTATAAGATGGAGATAATAATAGCAGGATTGAATGACTCATTTGTAAAGTGTTAAGATACAATGCCTGTAACATGATAGGCATTATATAAAATCTTAGCTGCTGCTGCTGATGCTGCTGCTACTACTACTGCTACTACTACTACTACTACTACTACTACTACTACTACTACTACTACTACTACTACTACTACTACTACTACTACTACTACTACTATTATTATATTCTTTCCAAGTTCATGTCCAGCACCTATCCACTGTGCCATCTAGTTGCCTAAGAGTTACTACTAATGTAATCTCATTTGATCTTCACACCAATACTGTGAGGCAAGAAGAATAGATATTATTATTTCTATATTTCCGAAAAAGGAAACCAAATTACCAAGAGGTTAAATAACTTACCCAATGTGACTGAACTAAGACTCCAACCCAAGACTTTTGTCTATAAGCCTAAAATACTTTCTACTCCAGGAGTTCTTAACCTGGGGAGGGGATCCATGAATATGATAAAAACTGCATTTCAATATAATTGATTTTCTTTGTGTTCTGATTTGTTTAGAGACACTGTTCTGAGAAGGGATCCATAGCTGTCACTAGACTGCCAAAGGGATCCATGACACAAAGAAACTCCAGAAACCTTGTCCTCTATTAGGCTGCCTTGCATTGACAATGACTTTGAGGGAACGGGGACCATGGTATGTAGGAGACGACAGGCTTCTGGAAAAGTAAAGGTTATAATTGAGAGTAGAAATCTACATTTCTGAACATACACTGCTGAATTCTCCCAGACAATGGATGCACCCTTGGTCACATCCCTGGGGATACTCCCTTTCCAGCACTGAACATCTCTTCTGTATTTTAGGAATGACAGCTATCCACACATCACAAGCTGAATTCATCTGCTTCAATGATTCCACTAGGAGGAAGGTCCTTTTTCATAGGAGATCCCTTTGAAGTTCCTTTCTCCTCAATTAGTGCTGTCTAGGGACAGAGAAGCCCCATTTATTCCAAAGAAAGAGTGATGAGAGGAAGGCCTGCACAGTAATCAGATCCTAAAATCAAGGAGCCTTTTAGGAGAGGTATTCTGAAGAAAGTTATATTCTTTAACACTGACTCCGCTTCCCTAGTCAGTTAAAAAACGGTCTTATGCTATTCACATGTATCTGACTCTCTGTGATCCCACTCGGGGTTTTCTTGTCAACGATACTAGAGTGATTTGCCATTTCCTTCTCCAGTTCATTTTACGGAGGAGGAACTGAGACAAACAGGTTTAAGTACCTTGCCCAGGGTTTCAGAGTTAGGAAGTATCGGTTTCAAACTCAGGAAGACTAGTGGTTCCAGATTCCAAGCTCAGTGCTCTATTTACTGTAACACCTAGCTGCTCCCCACCCCAAAACTATCTTACACTTAGCCCCTAAAGAATACCTCTTTATAAAAGAGTACTTTGCTGATTCCCTGGTTGCTTGTGAACTCCTTCACCCATGAAATGACTTTGTATTAATATTATGCATAATTAATAATCACTTTACCCTGCATCCCCTCTCCTGCCAAATGAATATAATTTCCTTGAGAGCAGGGACAATTTCATCTTTGTCTTTATATCCCTAGTGTTTATCACAGTATTTGGCATAATGTAAATGCTTAGTAAATGCTTGCCGAATATATAAATGTAAGTACGCATGTCATTACCTAAAGGAAGGGATAGAGGACAGAGAAATGAGTAGAGGGAAGACAAGTAAGTGGAGACAGTCAAATGGGTTAAGTTATGGAAAGGAAGAAACTTATTCAATGCTAGGGCTTCTCTCTCTATCCATTCACGTCATGGATATAGAGAACTGCTAACCACTTCTATTTTTTTCCCTGTCTCTCAAACAATGATGACTTCTTTCTCAATAGGCTCTATTTTCCAAAAAGAAGACATACTTTCTACAAGTTTTCCTGGAAGATGACAGCAGCAAGGCAAACTTACAAAGTAGAAGAAGTCCGCCTTTGGTACTTTTCTAACTTGCTTTCTTCCACTTTCTCCATCTCCTTATATTTTTCCTCTCCTACCTTTCACTCCTTCTTTGCCTAATTATTCTTTGGGCTAAGGGTGAAATATCTAACCTTGGAAAATCCATTTCTGCTCCTAACTCCACCTTGACTAGCCCCCACCTGACTAGGACATTATATTTTGAAAAACTGATCAGGCAGGATATGAGAAGCTCAACCCAGCCGCCCATCCTCAAACCACTAAGCTAACTAGTCCCAAAGTGCTCGAACTCCATAATTTGCTACCATTCACTGGTATCGGGTTACAACTTAAAAACACATAAAAGCTACATCACTAAGAAGCCAGTTCCCCTCTGGCATGCTGAGCAGCGCAGAAATTTCAGAGACAAAAACTTCTCGTACATCCACTGTCCACATTGAAGCATACTGCCAAATACTTCAAGCCCTAAGTTTAGGTTTAGATTTAGAAGGAAAAAAATAAGAAATGAAAACCCCAAACCAATGAAATGTAAGGGGTCAAATTATGCATCCAGCGTCCCAGATAGAGCTGGATTCCTCAGTAACATTTTCCCCCCATTTGTTTAAATTTAAAAGAACTTCAAAAGATTTCCCCCTTTGCTTTGTTATTTTGGAAGCCCAACCTCAATCAACTACTGTTTATTAAATGTCATCTAATCAAAGGAGTTATACAAGAGTAGAAATTACTTCCAGTGTGATTCTTATTTCAAATGCATGATATCACCTTCATAAATCACTGAGGGTTGTCAGGGGGAGTGTTCTTTGAAAGTTTGGTCAAGCAACTGAAGACAGTAATCAGCTCTAATTTGTCCATCAGTGCCTCGGTATACATTAATTATATGCAAAGTGGGATAATTTTCCATTGGTACTTAATTCTTCATTGCCCAATAGGGATATACATGTAGTACAANAATTTTCCATTGGTACTTAATTCTTCATTGCCCAATAGGGATATACATGTAGTACAAATACAAGTTTTCTTCAACGAATATTTTGTTCTTTGCCCTCCACTCTCCTCACTGTGTAACCTCTTCCTTGGAGATTTCATCTATTCCTACTGCTTCAGCTCTGAATAGATGGATCTCCAAAGCTCTGTCTATGTCTTTTCTCAAGCCTTCAGAGCTATATTTCCAACAACTGGTTGGCTAGATAGCTCCACTTGCATGTCTCAGTCAGCACCTTACATTCACCAGCTTCAAAGCAAAACTTTCTTTCCCCTTTTCCCTGATTCTTCTCCTCCCACCTTTTTTCCTGTTAAAGGACCAACCTTTCTTCTAATGCAAAGGTTTGAAACCTCATTCACCTCTGATTCTTCCCTTGTCCTCACCCCACAAATGGAAATTCCAATCCCTCACTCTTCTATCTCATCAAAGTCCTTTCCCCCCATTTCTTCCTTTACATTCTCATTGCCACTACCCTCATTTAGGCATTGCCTTTTCCTCTTACTATTTTTATAACCTCCTAACTAGCCCTACTTACTCCAAGCATTTCCTCCTCCAACCCATCCTATACAGTGTGTTGTAGTAGGTTTATGATTTCATTTGTGTGGGTACCACTTTTACCTATTCAGACTATAGGATGAGAATGAACTTATTTTGTTCAGCTTTTGCCCCTGTTTTCCATATATCCTCCATAATTCATGCACCAGTATATTATGCATGATATCTCTCATTCTTGTTCCATGTTTGGTGATTGTACTAATGTTATTTTTAAAATAATACTTCTAATGTGATACTAATCTTCAACTTACTTACGTAATTATTTTGTAACTCAAATTCTTCTGAGATTTTAGAATTTCAGTATTTGCAGTAATATAGCATCACTGGGAGAAATCTGGTGCTAAAGAGATGAATAATTGTAGGAGTTTTGAGTTTGAGATCCCTAAAGATGCTATGTAGTCCCCTGAGCTCAAGTTCTTTTTCTTAGTTAATTTAAAAATCTATATAGTGATGCCTAATTAAATACAGGATGACCAAGCGTGTCATCATTCCTCTTGAAAATCTTCAATGAGTTCTCATGTTCTACTGAATAAAGCCCACATTCTTTCATTTGACCTACAAGACACTTCACAACTTAGCTCCAACTTAGCTTTCCATCTTTATTTTCCATTACTCTCATTGTGCATCCTCTCTGTCAGGCAAATTAGATAATTCACCATTTCATTCTATGAATAGTCAAGTCACTGAAGAGTCAAAAGCTTAGAGCTAGCTGTCTCAAAGCAAGATGATTAGGGAGGATAACTCTGAGGTAAAAGGCAGATATCTAACTCAATGACTCAGGTTAAATTCTGGGACTTTTGAATACATTTTGCAAGGATTTTTTCTTAGCTCCAATCTACCAGACATAAAAGGTTTGCCATGTACCTGGGAGACTATCCCAAGTCCTACCAAGGTTGCTAGGGCTATGGGTATGCCTCTGTTGGTATCGCTCTCAAGCCTGTAAAAAAGGTTTTGGGGAGTTACCAAGATAGGAAAACAAGGAGAAGGAATGAACTGATGTCTGAGACCCTCAAAAATAGCTTTACTCAGTTCCTTTATACATTTAAACTTGAGTCAAGGACTGGCTAAGAGAAAAACTTTGACTTATATGAAGCTCAGAATATCAGAAGAAGCTGAGACCTCAGAAGCCACCTTGTCTAAGGCATAAGATAACAAGAATCCTCTCTATACAAACCTGATAGATTACTGTAAATGGTTTCTATGTAAAGACCTATAGTGATGGAGAACTACCTATCTCTGAAGGAAACCTGGCCTATTTTTAGATAATTCTAAGTATTAGGAAGTTTTTTCCACCTGAACATTTCTTTGAGAAGAATGCTAGAGAGTTTTGGACATGGGAAGCAATAAACATAACAGATAAAAAGCAAAATTCACTATTTTACTACTTATTATCTACACAGGAGCCAAGCCTCTCTGAAATGTCCTTTTGTTTTCCACGTTGCCCTCTCCCCTCTGCATGTCCCTTCCCCATGTCCTCAAGTTTGAGCTCTCTTTCTCTTCATTCCCTGTTCCCCAAACCTGGATGTCCTATCAGTCATTAACCTCTTAGTATGAATGTAAGCCACTGGATATTTCTTTTGTCTTGATAGAATATGGCTTTGTTCTCTGTTTAAAAAATTTAAGGTATTAATAAAGTTGAGGAGGGACTTTTGGGGATGAAAAGGAGGTATTTCATAGCCACTTTGAAATCATACCATGTAGATGGCAGCCCGTTTCACCAAAGGTTAAGACTGGTCATGCCTGAGACATCTTTACAGCAAAGTCATGGCTGACTAGAACCATCATAGCAGAGTCATCTTACATTTTGGCAGTAAGTCTATTCTCAGAAAAGCAAAAGAAAGCGGGACAGACAGCAAGAGCTGTCTTTGCCTGACAAATAAACTGAAATTAGAAAAAAAATACAGAGAAGAAAAGAATGTGACTCTGAGAGGTAAATTAGTTCACTCAAAAAAGCAACAATATCTAATCAGACTAAGTTCCCTTCCATTCCTTCCTTCTTCTCCCCATTAGAAGTGAAGAAAAATTTGTTGGAAAATCTAATTAACTTTAGGAAGATGCCAGAATTTGGAGAGAGGAGATCAAGAGAGGAATAACAGGAGAATGTAAAAATATATTCTTTGTCCCTGCCCCCCCCCCAGGAGAAGAAGGTAGAAGGTTATTTAGGAGTAAGAGAGATGACATTAACTGGGCCAAGGCTAATTAGCCTGTTAATTATCTCTTTAGGCTGGACAAAGAGATGAACTAACTAGATCTGTCATAGGCAGGCAATCCTAAAGAAGAGCCCATATTAGTAAGGACGTTTTAAAATGTAAAATTGTAAAATTTATTATCAGAAGGGTTTTTAGAGATCACAAATCATAGGATTTAGAGCTGGAAGCAGTCTTAAAAGCTCTTTCACTTTACAAATAATTAAACTGAGGCCTAGAGAAACTAAATGTCTTATTTGCCCAAGGCCACACTGATAGCAAAGGATTCAAACCTATAACTTTATTGCAAATACAGTATCTCTTTCCATTATACTATTATCATCTAATCAGTTAATCCACAAACATCTATTAAGAGAATACTATGTGCTGGGCATTGTGCTAAGAGCTGGAGATACAAAGAAAGGGAAAGATATTAATGCTCTCAAGGATTTCACATCTGAGAAGAGAGACAATATGTAATTAGCTAGGGTAATACGATATAAGACATTATATAAGATATAGAGGCTACAGAAATATTAGGAAATCTCAGAGGAGAAGCCACTAGTAGCTGGGGTTTTGTCTCAATCCTTTCTTCCTCATAGATGAGAGAACCGTGGAACAAAAATGTGACTTTTCCCAAAGTCAATTTGATTAAAAGCAACAAACATTATGAAGCACCTATTATGTAAAGGGACTCTCTAATGGGGAAAATGTATTAAGCATTGGCTATATGCCGGCTAGGATTCAAACCACTGGGAGAAAAGAAGACCAGCTCACCTCCTTTCCAATTCATTGATTGAGAGACCCCAGGTAAGTCAATTATCCCCTCAGAGATTTTCCCATTTATAAAATGGCGTGTAAGTCATTCATCCAACATGTGAGGAAATAAGATCTCATACTGAAGCACTTGAAGAAAGGGTCTCATACATATGCAGGAATGCTCCAAACATACTCAATCACTGGGCCATACCTCCCCACAAGCATTCAACCAAGGCAAGAGCAAGCAAAGTGATTCACACTGGAAACCACAGCCCACATTACTCCAGTGACAGGGCTTGAGTGAACTGTACCTTTTCCCTGAAACCCAGATTCTGGGAAACTGTGTAAAAAGAACCCAGTAATGGAAGAAAAAGCAAATCTGTCATATTAAAATAGGCCCAGGAAATGTATGTGTGTGTGTGTGTGTGTGTGTGTGTGTGTGTGTGTGTGTGTGTGTNNCCCCAATTGTGTGTGTGTGTGTGTGTGTGTGTGTGTGTGTGTGTGTGTGTGTGTGAGAGAGAGAGAGAGACAGACAGACAGACAGACACAGAGACAGAGACAGAGAATGACACAGAGAGACAAAGAGAGACAGAGACAGAGAGAGATAAAGAAGACAGAGAGAGATGGAGAGAGAGAAAGAGAGAGAGACCAAATGATTCACCATCTTAATATCCATCAGTAATTTTATCATGTATCCTGGATAATGGATTGATCACTTTTACTCTGAAGCAACAAGCAAGAAAAAGACATAAGAAAAGACAACTAAAATGAATAGGCATCCATGAGTTTAAAAAAATGTTTTCTTTAGAAGGAGAAATTAAAGAAGCTAGAGATGATATTTTTTAGGAGAATGTCTAAAACAACTCCCATTGGTGGCAAGGCTTCTAGGATAGACCATTAGGTTTGTGAGGAAAAATAAAAGTTGTATGAAATAGATAATAGGAAAGGAGTGACAGTCAATCTGAGGTCTCATGGTTCAAGCAGTAAAGGGGGGCATAAAGTCCAAGTGCATGCATGCAAAATGGATAAAGGGAAATACTTTCTCTGGCAATAAGTAATTAACCTATAGACCTTCCTGTTGTCATGTGTTATTAAGAAAGGTGCCAAAACAAATCAGACATTGGTAGGAAGAAATCTGTATTTAAACCAGTCGCAAAGGGATAAGATTACAAAAGCTATTAATCATCAAGCTCTTTTTGTTGGCATATAGCTTCAGGGTAGATACTCCGCTAATCAGGCCTTAAATAAGATAATTCTGCTTTCTGGCACCTGGGAGAAGTCTATAAAGGGCACCTAGAGAAATTCATGGCCCTGGTGCTTTCTGGAAGAGGAGAACTACCTCTCCAAAGCCATGGGCTACATGGCACTTTTGTCTTAGCTAACATCTACCTTTGGGGTAAGCAAAATATAATTAAAGAAACCAGAGTAAGATCACTGTAGCAGATAGTCAGTGTTGGGTCCACTGGAAGAGAGAGGAAGTCCCTACTGTGGGTTATTTATAGGTCAATTATTTTTTTTTAAACATCAAGGACATGCACAATATCAGAGACAAGAAAAAATGAACCTAAGGCACCACTCTGAGGACCATAGCACTAGAGCATTTTCCAGCTGATTTATAGTACTGAAGGAGGTCAGAAGGTCTCTTCTGAAAAAAAAATAGGTCCCTAAAGATGCACCAATTATTACAGAAAATCAATACGGCCTGAAACCCATGATGGCATCTTTCCCATGGG
This sequence comes from Gracilinanus agilis, assembly GCF_016433145.1. Lineage (NCBI taxonomy): Eukaryota > Metazoa > Chordata > Mammalia > Didelphimorphia > Didelphidae > Gracilinanus > Gracilinanus agilis. The sequence goes on along the minus strand of NC_058131.1, from coordinate 141,079,377 downwards.
ATGGAATGGAGAGGGGGGAAGGGAACCATTTATCATTCTGAAGGATGGTCGAGATAATGCCAGCAGCATCGCCAACAAGGCCATCTTCTCACACCTGCACATTGGTCAGTCCAGGTTACTAATTGAAATTCCCAGAAATAACCAGGATGCCAAAGGGGCAATAAACAAAAATGACTGATGCCTTCTTCTTGACAGTGCAGATGGGATTCTCAGAGGACTCCCAGGCATCAGTATTAATAACCAAAGTGCAATGAGCATGATCTTTCACTCTAGAGTGGCATCTTCTCACATGAAATGATAGCTCAGGTTCTTTGACTACCTTTTAGTGCTACCAAAGTTGAATAGTTAGTAACTGTGAATTCGTGCTTCCTTTTTCAAGTCCAAATAAAAGTAGTCTTTATCCTGTGAAATTCTTTGTGAGGCTCAAAGGGTCAGGAAACAGGAGGTACTGCTCTCTCAATCACCAACTCACTGAGCAACTGCTTAATGACACCTTGGCTCTGAACAGAGCATAAGTAACATTTGCCCTTCAGGGCTACATGGTCCTTGGGTTAGTCCCAGAAGAATATTGGAAAGGTTACTCTGCTGAAAAATGTCTGCCTTTCAGGAGGATATAGGACCTCTCATTGGGCTTTAGTTTTCTAAGCTGTAAAATGAGAGACTAGAGTAGATGATCTCAAAAAATCTTTCTTCTCAAATCCTATGATTCTATAGCACTCATCCTTTTATTAAGTATAACCCTTAATTTAGGTCCTCCATTAAAATCACAAACATTTCCACTAGGGAAAACCTATTAATTCCCTGACACTTAACTCTGAATGAACTCGTCAGCTATGAGAGTCATGGTATTTAGAATGGAAAGGGACTACAGAGGCCATTATCTCCAATCTATTTATTTTTACAGATAACAATTGGAATAACACCAGAGTTTAAGTTACTGTCTAAGTAGTGAGTGACTCAGAGTTTGAACTTGGAGTCTCCAAGTCCAAATTCATTGCTCTTCCCATTATATGATGCTGCGTGTGTAACATGGGTTCATGGTAGCAGTCTGGTGAAAACATAGTAGATAGGATGCTATACTTGGAGTCAGGAAGATCTGTTCAAGTTCTGCTTCCTATACTTATTAGTTGTGTGATCTTGGACAAGTAAGTCCCTCTGTACCTCGGTTTTTTCATCTGTAAAATGGGGGAGTTAGACTCAATGGCCTCTCATGTCTCTTCTAGTTGTCTGACATAATAGGTACTTAAATACTTTTTGCCTGTTTGTTTTCTAGGTCTAAATCTGTGATTTAACTTGAGGATGTCAAAGAGAGAAGTGAAAGAACCAAGGATGGATTGATTATTTTTACTTTATAATCTACTTGGGGTTGCCCCTAATGGTTATTGCTTAGCTGGTTTAATTTTGAAGTAATTTCCTTTGTGTTTCAAATTTCCATTTTTAGGTGTCATTCTTCAAATAGAGTTCTACTAAGAGGAAAGAGGGGAGAAGTGAGGGTGGTTTCCTCTATCTTAATTGGGAAAGAATCAAGGAAAAGACTTTTTTGGGTTCTGGCTCTGTATCCTATAGGATTTTTATGAGGTTAGTTGTTCTGTGTATAATGTAGAGAGTGTAAAAGTGGGTATTTGGGTGGTACAGTAGGTAGAGCACCAGGGCTAGAGTCAGGAGGACCTGAGTTCAAATGTGGCCTCAGATATGTACTTGTTGTATGAATCTAGGCAAGTCACTAAAATTCTTTTTGTCACAGTTTCCTCATCTGTAAAATGGGGATAAAAGCACCAACTCCCTGGTTTGTTATGAGGATCAAATGAAATAATTGTAAACCACTTACCACAGTGCCCACACATAGTAAGTGCTATTATAAAAGTTATTATTAATTATATTATCATTAGAGTCAGAAGACCTGGGTTAAAATTCAAAATAAAAAAGTTACTAGCTTTGTAATAATGATAGTCAAATTTCTTAACCTTTCAGAGCCCTAATTTCCTCATGGGGATAATTAAAATTGTACTGCCTACCTACCTAACAGGGTTGATATAAGGAAAGTAATTCATACATCTCAAAGATATATGTGCACGGGTCTACATGCACACACCTAGGTGTTATTAATTTTGCCATTTAATTTTAACATGCCAATAGTGGTGGAAGAAGGGGCTCACAGGCTGAGCATCTGACTCTTGGTCATAATCACTTCTGGCTTTTCTAGATGAAAGAAATGTATCTATTAAACTATATCTTACTTATTTCTATTTAGCAGTTCTTTCTCTGGAAGTGGCCAAAATTCTTTATATAAATTAGCTTTTTATCTTATTAGGTCCACATAATTTTCTTAAAATTGTTTTCTTCTTAAAGCCATTTGATCAATTTCCCATTGCTTTCCTTTTCAGTCTATCTTGTCATTAAATCCTCTTTTATAACAGAGAAAAGAGAGTGACAGAGTCTCCTAGGGTATGTAGCATCTCACACTCCTAGGTTTCAACTTCTCTAATGAGAGGAGGGAAGTATACTTTATCAACTATTCCCTGGAACTAAGAGCAGCCACTACAATGAATATGAGCTCAACTGTCACTAAGGGATGTTTTTCTTTATGTTTCATAGTCATTTTGCCTAGGTTGCTTTTTTTTTTTTTTTGTAAGGTGGTAGGGTGAGCGCTTTTCTCAATTCCAACAGTGATGGGAGATGACTGCTTGTTGAAAGTGAACTGGATGATTGTCCTTCTCTTGATTTCTCTTCTCCACAAAGGGTTCCTATGTGTTGTATTGCCACAGGAAGCCAACCAGTCTTCATTTTCACCTTTGCTGAGATTCCTTTCTCCATGCATAAAAACTTCTCTGTGTACCACATATAACTATTGGATTAAAAAATTGTCTTTCCTAATTCTTTGTCAATTCAGGGAAAAATAGGTGAAAAGAAGACTCTTTAAATACTAAAGCACTGATTATTTTACATTTATTTTTAATTAAATCCATATGTTGTTGGGAGAGGAAGAGAAGACATAATTTTTTCTCCTTTAAATCCTCCTCCTCTTAGATTTACATTAATAGGCCATCTAAAGAGATCCTGAGGACATTTATATAACCAAGTGCACACAATACTAATGATAAACTAGAAGGACAAAAGCTTGGATGAACAGATGGATATTTTCTGGAAGCAGGTCAACTGGGTCTGACAGATGAGAGGAAGAAAAAAGGTAGTGCAGAGGTGGGATTTGGAAACACTACTGAGAATCAGAAGACCTAGGTTCTAGTCTTGGCTTGAGGAATAGTGGAAAGCTAGAACAGGAAGAAACTTGGGAGATCACTTTTCTTTAAAAAGAAGGATACCAAGATTCAGAGAAATCGTGAGATTTCCCAACACCACAGCACAATTTAAGGACAGTGCAGGAGTTAGAATGCAGGTTTTTGGCCTCAGAGTCCTGCACTGCCTATTTTTCTTATACACTCAGCTGTCTTTGTTTCTTGGAGTCACTTAACCTCTCAAGGCTCCAGTTTCCTTCATTACAGAGTTTGAGAGTTAGAAGGAACATTGGAGACCCTCTAGCCCACATTCCTATGTCTGATTGTCAATCAGATGACTATCACTCCTATATGTACTTACTATGAAGAAGGCACTGGGTTAAGCCCTGAGCGTGCAAACAAAGGCAAACACAGTCCCTAAGCTCAAGGAGCTTATCTTCTACAGAGGGAGAGAAATATAAAAACAACAGGGTGTAAACAATATGTAAGCAGAGTAGATAGAAGGGGATCTCAGAAGTAAAGACACTCGTGGTTGGGATTGGAATAGCCTCCTGCAGAAGGTGGGATTTAAACTGCACCTTAAAGGAAGTCAGGGAAAACAAGAGGGAGAGATGAGGTGGGAGAGTATTCTGGACATGACGAACCACCAATGTAAAGGCATAAAGATGAAGTCCCCAGACCTGAACCCAAAGCCCTTGATGTGGTTGGACCAGAGCACAGCACAACAAAATCACCTCCCACATTCTGACTATTGTGCATTTTTTCATGTGGCCTGGAAGATCATTAGCCTCTTTGGCTGTTGTCACACTACTGATCCAAAAAGAGATTATTTCTGAGCTGGCAGCGTCCATACACAAACAGGAGTCTTACATAGAGATCCCTAGAGGCACAGAGTGCTTAGAAAACAACATATAAAATTACCCATTTTTTGCATTATTGTTTTATTGTATTTTCATTTATGTTGTTAATTATTTCCCAGGCACATATTAATCTGGTTCCTGGAGGTATGTTTTTGACACTTCTGCTCTAAACCATGGCTTCCCCTAAATTGTTAGCTAGTTTAACCTTATATGTTTGAGATAATTTTTTTTGAACCTAAGTATATAACTTTTCATTTAGATTTCAGATAGGACTTGATTTGTGATTTCATTTGAAATCTCAGTGAGACAGCTCCTTCTTCCAATGCAGAATGGCAACTTTTCTTCAATTTATTGTTGCTTGAGGAGTCAGTTAAATCTTAAATGGCTTGTCTAGGGTAACGAGTCCAGCGAATGTCAGAAGTGGAATTGTACAAAGGGTTTCTTAACTTTGAGTCTAGCTCTCTATCCACTATATACCACTTTACATTTATTCCATTAATTCCCTTGAATTCTTGTCCTACTGTTCTTCCATATGACTTCTATTGTTATTTTTCTTAGCTCTATGAAATAATTTTGGGGTAGTTTGGTTATGGAACTGAATAGGTGAATTAATTTAGGTAGAATTGTCATTTTTTGTTATGTTAGTTTGGCCATCCCATGAGCAATTAATGTTTTTTCAATTATTTAAATCTGGCTTTATTTGTGTGAAAGTGTTTTGTAGTAGTGTTCATATAGTTCCTTGGTTTATCTTGGTGGGTCGATTCCTAGATATCTTATATTGTCTACAAATATTTTAATTGGATTTATCTTTTTATCTCTTGTTAGATTTTATTGATAGTATAAAGAAATGCTGATGATTGATGTGTGTTTATATATACTTCAACTCTGTTAAAGTTGTTAATTGTTTCTATTAGTTTTTTGGTTGGTTCCCTAAGCATGCCATCATATCATCTGCAAAGAGTAATAGCTTTATTTCCTCACTGCCTTTTCTAATTCCCATCAATGGCTTCTTCTTGTATTGCTATAGCTAGCATTTCTAGTAGAGTATTGAATGGTAGTGGTAATAATGGACGTTTACATTTATTCCTAAGAAATAGCATCTTATTCAGCCCATTGTTCTAAGTCATTGGCATATGGAAAAATGTCTAACTCAGAGAACTTAAATGATATTTAGTCCAGTTCCCTGCTTCTTCAAATCTTAGGAATTTCTCCATCCAACTTACTTTTTACTTTCAGTGCCTAAGAGTAACATCTAGAAACTTTCAATGGAAGCAACATAGTTAATTTCCACTTTCATGAAAGTTAACTAAAATAGGGATAATAATACTTATAAGCTGATAAACTTCAGAGTCATAGGGTTACTAGTAGGATAAAACAAGATAATATATTTTAGGTACAATGCTACAATGACATCAATCATCACTATCACCATTAGAATTATTAATAATATTATCATAAACCATGTAGGAATGACTAGAGCAAGCAAGCACTGGACTGATATAATTGGTTGAAACCTCTCATATTTTCAAGATGCTCAGTGATTCAAATATGCTACCATGGAGACCACTGGGAAGTTATTAAGCTCTATAGTACTTCATTACTGAGAAGTAACGAAAAATCCAGTAATATCCTGAGCGCTAGATGTTTTGAAGGGCAGCTAGGTGACAGAGTAGATAGACCTGGAGTCAGAAAGGCATATTCATGAGTATAAATCCATCCTTTGAAACTTACTATCTGTGTGTGACCCTGTCTTGTTTGCCTCAGTTTCCTTTTCTGTAAAATGAACAAGGAAAGGCCAACCACTCCAGGATCTTTGCCAAACTCCAAATGGGGTCACAATGAATTGGACACAACTGAAATTGAACAACAAGGTGCTTTGAAGAAGTACAAGCCACTGTAGCTATCCTCAAGATTATAATCTAATCGAAGAAGCAAGCCTAATACACATGAAGTAATAATATTGTACATTATGAAGTGCTAAGTTGTGTAGTATACTGAATAGAGAGTACTAGGCCAGGAGTCAGGAAGATAAGTTCAAATCTCTGCTTTAATACTTACAAATTGTGTGACCCTCAGCAAGTCATTTATTTGCTGTTTGCCTCAGTTTCCTCATCTGTAAAATGGGGATAATAACACCTCTCAGGGTTTTTGTGAGCATCAAGTGAAATGATTTCTGTAAAGTGTATCGCACACAGCAGGCACATAAAAGGTGCTTGTTTCCTTCCTTTTGTGCCAAAGCGGAAGACACCTTTTTTGATTTATAAGCATCTTGGCATGAAGTGGAAAGTATTTTAACACTAAGAGATTGATTTCAAACATTAATTACTCCTTAAATTTAGAAGTTCTTCTTCCTTCCTCTAGTTAGACAATGACAGTTTCACTCACCAATGATGAGTTGAATGTCATGTCCGATGTTAGAGACTTCAGCTACTTTTGAGTTACTTGTAAGGAACATACAAAAAAAATAGGGTGAAGGACAAGATATTTTCCCAGTAGGCTCACTGAATATGTTGTAACTTCTCAGATGAAAATAGCTTAAAGGGATTTCATCTCTGCAAATTTTGCTAGAAAAAGAGATTCATCTTTTAGTTGAGATCAGTTATAACATCAGTTCAGCAACCAATAGTAAAACTTGTAAAATGTCCACAAGTTTCAGTCTTTAATTGAAGATTCTGGTGGTGAGGTCCAGCTGTAGGCAAAACTGTGAAGTTGGCAATTATTCTTTAGTCCTTGGACCAGGCATCTTTTGCCTCTGTGTTTCCCCACAATTATTCTCATAGATTGGTATATTTCTAGACTTGTCAGTCTCCAGATTTAAATTGTTTAGGGGTGGCCCTGACATCTTTTCTTTGCCCCAGGCCTGAATTTCTACCTGCCAGCTAGGACATCTTTATGGACGTGGTTTTATTACTTCCAGCTCAAGGAACTTTTCAGAGTTGATAAGTTTAATTTCATAGAGTAAAATTATATGAATTTAAACACTTCATCTACTCTGAAAAATCTTTGCCCTTTCCGGGTTATCTTGGTAATAATAATAATTACAATTATTAGTTTAGCCCAGTGATGGCAAACTACAGCTCATGGGCCAGATAGGGCCCCCTGAAATGTTCTATCCAGCTATGTGACATTATTCCTAATCTGATGAATACAATGAGTTGGATACAATACAATGAAACTTCGAAAGAGTTGCCTTAGAAAGAGACTGACAGGTGAGCATTTCCTCTCCTTTGCCCCCCTCTTTAAAAAGTTCGTGCATCAGTGTTCTAGTCAATATTTTATAAGCATGTTAGCATTTGTAAAAAGTGTTACATTTATTAACTAAATTGATCTTCACAACCACCCTGGGAGGTATGTGCTATCTTCATCATAGTCATCATCATCATCAACATTTTATAAATGAGAAAACCCAAACTGGCAGAATTTAAAGGGTTTGTCCAAGGTCAAACAGCTTTTAAGTTTTTAAGCCAGAATTTGAATTCATTTCATTGTGAGTCTATTTACCATGCTATATGGCTGCTCCCATTCCTTATTTCAATCCTGGTGTTACTCTCAGTCTCTCTAAATCACTGCAGCTCAAACCTTCGAGCCATCCTCGAGTCATTATCTATTCTCTTTACATAAGTCACTAAGGTCTGTCAATTCTTTCTTTTAAATATTTTCCTTCAATTTTGATTGTGATTTCCTTTTGATTCCCATCGCCACAACCCAAGCCCAGGCCTTGCTTAGACCTTTGCAATAAATGTCTATTGTGTCTCTGTAGTCTTTTCCCGCCAATTGCACCTATAATGTGATTAATATTCCTAAAAATCTTCCGCTTGAATAAGGTCACTCTTACCAAACAAAAATCTTCAATGGCTCCCTACTGCTTAAATGATCAATTTCAAGTTCTTTACAATTGAATTCAGCCTATCTGTCCACATTTTGCTGCCATTGGACTGGCTTACTTATTGTCCTCCAAATATATGATGGAAATTCCACTTGTACTTACTTTACTGAAGTCATACACATCTCATGATTATCTTACCCCTTCTTCTCCCTTTATTGATTCTTTAATCTCACTTTGTCTCAACCCTATTGTGGAGCTTTCTTTGACCATAGACTCTTGCTCTATGATTTCTATTCCACTTTAAGAAATGGCAGCACTCAGTATTCTCTACTGTTGTTTGGGCATTTGTAAATACTATCTTATATTGTTGGCTATCTTTATATATATATATATATATGTGTGTGTGTGTATATATGTGTATATATACATATATGTATGTATGTATGTATGTATGTATGTATGTATGTATGTATGTATAGTAGACTCCCTAACTAGATGTCAGGAGATGGAAGTGCTGTGGAGTTGGAGTCAGATGTGAATACAGGTGTTGAACCTGGGAGTGGGGAAGTGCCCTTCATTATTCTCTTTATTATGGAAATAATAAATGATTGCAAGAGCATTTTGCCCTAGGCTATTTATGGGTACCAGGAAGTAGGGAAGCTTCTGGTGAACACCAGATTGGTGGAAGCTGAGAATAGCCCTTCTCTGAAGGTAGAAAGTAGATGAGGAGGGCAGCTAGGTGGCTCAGTGGATAGAGGCCAAGTCTGGAGACAGCCTACTCATTTTTCTGTCCTCTTCTTTTAAAAATTTTCCAGGAATCAGTGAGTTTTACTAGCACATAGTCTGTAAGCTCTATTTTCTCCCCACCACACATGGATTTTTAAAAACCTAGAATACCATTTGTCTTTCTACAGAGCTGTTCTTCACAGTGTCTCAATAATAACCAAGTGGCTAATTGATGACATCTTTCAATATTCTACAATGCAGTTTATCTAATCCAAGAGACATTATTAACTCATCAAGGACAACTAGCTGCTCTCTCCTTATCTCCTTATTTACCTTGGGTTTTAACACCCTCTTCACTATTTTTGTTCTCCTCAAAAATCTCCCTCTCTTCTCCCATGACCTCCATTGATTCTTGTTTTTGACTTACTCTTTTTTGAGTAGCTAGCCACAAAAGATCTCTTAGCAGTCATTTCTGCTTGAGTATGAATTCAGATAGAGTTATTCAGTAGGGTGTTCATGATGTATGAGTTAAAAGAAAGGCCAAGTCTAATGTAGATTAAGTCCAAGGGAGAGTTTCCCATACTGTCACATGATAAGTGCTTTGCTTTCTTGGGGCAATCTAAATCAGAACTCTCCTATCTCTTTTTGTAATAAGTATTTCCATTTTTACTATTTTAAACATTTAATTTAATATATTGGTAGGAATATTAGGTAGAATTGAAAAAGCAAATGTGGCTGTGGGTATGACAGGGGTTATTAACGAGAGGCCAGTCTTCTTGGTCAACCTGAAACCATATTGCATAAGAGTAGCCTGGCAGTATTTCAATGTGATTATCAGAAAATCAAACCAGAACCATCTCCCTTATACTCCATGGAGGACAATATTACTGGAGTTACCCTACTTTGGTCAACGGGGCTTTATAAGGATAGACCATGTACCCCAGGGAGCACAGGGAGAAAGTCTTATAGAGGCACTTTAATTAGACTGAATTGATGTTTCTCTCTAGATATCAAACCAAATTACTGTCCTCATCAGCAAAAAAAGAAAAGACAACATAGTGTGTCCAAAACATCACAGAAGGATTGTTAAATGAATAAGAGTTTGCTGAAACTTAACGTCCAATTAGATTTTAAAGTACCATGTAGGTTGAATCATAGATTAAAGAACCCAAAGGGATGGTAGAGATGAAAAATATATAAAAGAAAAGAAAGGGGATGATTTTCTGTTTTCTAGGGAGGCAATATAAAATGGCGGGCATGTAGGGTGGAAAAACTGGAAAAGAAATCAGTAGTTCTACATTCTAATCTCAGGTCTGCTACTGCCTAGTTATAGGACCTTAGGCAAGTTCCTGCATCTTTCTTAGCTTCAGTTTCTCCATCTGTAAAATGGGGATAATATTACTATGCAAATGTAAGGTATCAAACTGTACTTAAATTAGAAGAAAAGAACAAGATTGAATCTGACCCATGTGAAATATCTTTAGTTCTGAATTAACTTCTGTTGATAGAAATATGAATTAAGAGAATGATAGAATGATATTTAACTGATATTCTGTAATACACTTATTGATATAAAATATGGTAGATTATGAGTTAACCTCACGAAGGGGCTCAGGCTTTTCTATAATGTGTGAATACATATGTTTATACACATATATTTATATATTTTTATTTATACATATATACAGATACACATCTGTATTATAAACATTAGTTATTGTTGGAGGCAGGTAGGTAGCCCAGCATAAAAAGTGCTGGCCTAGAGACAGAAAGAAAAGACCCGAGTTCAAATTTGACATTAAACACTAAGTTGTGTGACCCTGGACAAGTCATTTAATTTCTTTCTGTCTCAGTTTCTTTAACACTGCAGAATTACTGAAAATATGGATAGAAATGGGAGAAAAAAATTGAAAAGAGGGGTCTAATCTGCATTGTTTATAATCCACAAGGTACCATTCTCCCTTTTTGTTAAGGTAGGATTTTTAGAAATCAAATTTTGTTATAGGTCTATGGATAAATCTAGAAACATTGGTTTTGCACCCTCCATCTCATTACTCATGAGCACATTTTTGGGTGCATCTTTCAATGGCAAACAGCAAGAGAACACTTAGGGGATAAGAGATCAGCCCAAGGGGAAGGAAACACTGTTATTTTCACTGCAAACAGCAATATAGACTTTTCTTTCAGCTACTTTCCCATCTTCTTCACATTCACAAAATCAGTATCCAGCAATATGCACAGAAACCAAGGAACTCTGCTTTTCTCCACTAAAATCAGACCATCACCTTCTATACTGGCAGTCGAAAGGAAGTTGGAACTGCATAAGTAATGAACACTAAGATAGAAATTAAAACTATACTTTATTTTAATGCCATATAAATTAATGTTGGATTATAAGAAGATTCCCTTGAAAGTCCCAACAGAACTTTCACAGGACTAGCAAGGCCAAATCTGTCAGTCTTTGTGATGAATCAATTGAGGGGGTTTGTCATCAGTTGTGGGTCAAGGGCAGTATGAAATAGTTCTGATGCTGTGCAGTCTAGTCTGTCTTCTCCCCTCTGGTGACACCAGATTGTTGTAAAAATATGGATATTCTTCAAATTATCATAATGTTACATGCAATCAGTGAAAACTTTTAATTTAGAATACGCTGTACTAAGGGAATAAGGAGATTTTCTTTCTAACCATGCTAGTCCTTTTGTAGCTCTTCCTCAACATTTCACTGTTACAAAGTTATAGAGAATTATCATAGGTTAATATAGCTCAGAAAAATTTCAGACCTGTGTATATACACAGAGCTCCCTGGAGTGGATCCCTGGCATTTGGTTTACCCAGTATCTCTGGAATCTTGACATCTCTGGATTCTGGTAGCTTCTCTCTCACCGTCCCCATTTTTCTTCTTTGCCACCAGTAAGTAGAGACTAGGTCCTTCTTGTTGTTCCTTGCACATGGCATTCAATCTACCAACTCTAGGCATTATCACTGGCTATCTCCTATTCCTAAAATGCTTTCCTTCCCCCTATTTCCTAGCTTCCCTAACTTCCTTTAAGTCCCTTCTAAAATCCCACCTACTAGAGGTAGCCTTCCCTATCCCCCCACTCCTCTTAATTCCAATGCATGCCCTCTGTTGATTATTTCCAACTTGTCCTCTTGTTTGTACAAAGCTTGTTTGTACAAAGTCCATTGCATTCCTTCTTTCCCCATTAGATTGTTAGGTTCTTGACGGCAGGGACTGTCTTTAGCCTTCTTTGTATCCCCGGAGCTTAGCACAGTGCCTGGTACCTACTGTGTGTTTTTTTCTTTCTTTTTTTTTTAACTTTGCCTTCTGTTTTAGTATCATGCCTAAGTTATTGTTGTTAGAGACAGGTAGAGGAGCAGCAAAGCCAAGGCAATTAGGGTTAAGTGACTTGCCCAAGGTCACACATTTAGGAAATGTCATGTGAGATTTAAACCCAGGTCCTCCTGACTCCTGACCTGGTGCTCCATTTACTTTGCTACTAGTTGCCCATCTGATACCTAGTATTATTAGTGGTGGTGTTTCTCATTCGTTTCTCAGTCCTTTCTGACACCAATTCCCTTATATATTAATCAGTTACCACACCTTTTTAATTCTGTTTGCATGTCTCTTAAATATTCCTCTCCTTGCCCATGACCACCATACTCATTCAAGTCCTCACTGTTTTTCACATTGATGAATTCAACAGATTTCTAGTTGAACCTTAAGATTCCATCCTTTTCTCACTCCAATCGATTCCTCACACATCTGTTAAAGTAATTTTCCTGGAACACAAATCTGACCATTCTACTTTCCTGCTCAAGAAACATAAATGGTTCCCTATTGCCTTGAGAATACAATATAAACTCCTCAGTTTAATTTTTGAATGCTTCATAATCTGGCTGACAATTACAGGCTTTTTCCACATTGTTCCCTTTCACATACATTACAGTTGAGTCCTGGGCCACTTTCTATTCCTCAAACAGTATTTTGTTTCAATGCCTTTTCCCCTACTCTGACTTTGGAACATAATCCCTTCTCATCTCCCTCTCTTCAAATGTCAAGTATCCTTTAAAGCTTTAAGCCTTAAAGCTTTAAGTTTAAGCTTTAATTTCATGTTTCCTACAAGAAGACTCTCCTGAAACCTCTAGTTGGCACTTTCTCCCTCCTCTTTAAATTGTCATGTGCACACAATTATCTGCTTGCATGTTGTATCCTCTTCATAGGATATAAGCTTTTCAAGGGAAGTAACTATGAATAATTTTTATCTTTAAATCCTCTGTGCCTACCATATAGATCTAAACTGCTTATAGTTGTTTAATAAATTTTTGTTGTAATGGATTATACCAAAAACAAGCCATAGGACCTATGGCAGTGATGGTGAACCTTTTACAGACCAAGTGCCCAAAATGAAACCCTCACACTGTGGGTGAGTTGCCCCCTTACCCCAGAGAGGTGGGGGAGGAAGTGTTCTAATTGGGCTGCTGGGCAGAGGGTGATGTAAGAAATGTCCTCAGATTCCCCTCTAGCATGTGTGCATAGGTTAACCAACATGAACCTAGGGCATGTTACTTATCTCCTCTGAGTCTTCATTTTCTCACCTGTAAAATAAAGGGTTGGACTAGGTGACCTTTTAGTTCCTGCCTGTTTTTTTAATTAAATTATTATAAAGATATTTTATTTTACCAATTACATGTAATAACAAATTTCCACATAATGTTTCCAAAGCTATATGATCCAAATTGTCTCCCTCCTCCCTTCCCTCCCCATTCCTGGATCTGATAAGCATTGGATCTGGATTATACATTTATTATCAATATTTCCACAGTGTTCAATTTTGTAAGAGACTATTATATAAAACCAAAACCTCAAAACAAAAACCCATATAAACAAGTGAAAAATAGCATACTTTGATGTGCATTCCAACTCCAACAGTACTTTCTCTGGAGGTGGACAGCCTTCTTTTATCCTAAGTCCTGCAGAACTGTCCTGGACCATTGTATTGCTAAAAGTAGCTAAGTCTATCACAATTGATCATTCTACAGTATTGCTGTTAACTATGTACAATGTTCTCCTGGTTCTGCTTATTTCATTTTGCATCAGTTCACATAGGTCTTTTCAGCTCTTTCTGAAATCATACCGTTCATCTTTTCTAAGAGCACCCACCATCATATACTTGAGTTAAAAAATCCAACCCCAGATACAAAGTAGCTGTGTGATCTTTCACTTTCTCATTTGCACCATCTGCCCTTACCTAAAAGAATTGTTATGAGGACCAAATAAGATAATAGATCTAAAAAACAATGCAAAACTTAATATCCTTCGTAAGTCTAAGCCATAACTATTCACATGAGATTCAATGGTGAAGGAGGCTAGAAAGATCAGAATCCGAATCATTCTAACACTGTACTTTTGGATTTGAGATTCCCTTCTCTGAGCACCAGCACAAAGCTGCCATCTTTGATAGTCAGTGATCCCATGGCACTACATCGATATCAGCATCAATCAGTCAGTCATTCAAGAGGCATTTATTAAGTTCCTACTATATATAAGGCACTATGCTAAGTGCTGGAAGTACAAAGAAAGATAAAAGACAGTCCCCATTCTTAGTTGACAATTGAATGGGAGAGACAACATGCAAAAACAACTATGTCCAAACAAATAGAAAACAAATAGGAAATAATCAACAGAGGGAAGGAGCTATAATTAATCAAGTTTGTAAAATGCTTGTAAAAATTCTACCTTGTAGATGCTCAGACTTGAAGGGAAATCAGGGAAACCTGAAGTTGGAGATAAGGAGCTAAAGTATTCAGGTAAGAGGGACAGCCAATGAATATGCTGAGTCAAGAGATGGAATGCTTTGTTTATAGAATAACAAAGAGGCTAGTGTCTCTAGTCAAAATGTATGTGGAAGGATGTATGGTTTAAGAAGACTACAAAGTGGGTGGTAGGGTTGGTTAAGAAGGGCTTTGAATGACAAACAACCAATATAAGGCAACCAAACAACAAGATGACCCATTGGTATGTGTCTGTCTGTTTGTCTGCCTGTCAATGTATATCTCTGTCTCTGTGCCTGTAGATCTATATTTGAGGAGTATCAGTTCATATACATGGTACCTCTTCTCAAGTAACCCAGTGTGGCATGCCTGCATTTATAGTTCTTGTATGAGCTTAAGACTCTACATTTTTGCCTTCATTTCCCAGAATACTCTGAGATCTGCAAATATGCATTTCTTTTGAGGAGAGAAGCCTTTTTTGAGTAAAAAAAAATCTGTCCTCATTTCTCTCCATTTTCATCAGGAAGAATGAGGTAGGGACCCTAGTTCCTACTCTCTTGTTTTTCAAATAGGATATATTAAGCCCCAAATTCTGCATTTAGAGATGGTGATAGAACACTCCAGACTGGAGACCTATAAGACACCCTGTGTCTAATCTGGTCAGACCTGATGCCTAAGCATTTTAGCTAATCGCCTCCTATTCACTGCCTAGCTGGTGTGTCAATCTACTTAACTAAAGAGCTAGCTCCATAAAGCAGTTCTAAAGCAGGGAAAGAAAGGAACAATGTCTTTGAATCTCAGAGCTGTGGCTTTGTTTGCTTTTCAAATTCAAGACTGGAAGCTTAGATCAATGGAACTGAGCAAGCCAACTTACCTAGAAAAAAGACAGGTGGTAGAATTTTTTATTTCATTCAAATATGTGGCTGATCTGAAAGGAAGAATAACTTCCATCTATTTTCAGTGCCTTCCATGTAAGACAAGTCACTCAGAGTGACTTGACTAGCATGAGCAATAATAAAATATATGTAATATAATATGTGTATTATGATATATATGATAACAGTAGGTGCTGTGTATACAGAGAGCTATGGTGAGGATATGTGTGCATGTGTGTTTATGCACTGCCTATTTCTATTGAGAACACCACTATCCTTCTAGTTATTCAGGTTTGTAACCTTCAGAGTCATTCTGGATTCATTCTCCCTTCCCCTACATGCACAATCAGTTGTCATGTCTTGTTTCTTCCAACTCTCCAATACCTCTCACATCTATCTCTTTCTCCTTCCTCACCTAGCCACTACCCAATTCAAGCCCTTATCACCTTTCACCTACACGAGTGCAATAGCATCCTAATTAACTTTCCTTCTTCTAGTCACTTCCCCCTGCAATATATCCTCCACATAGCTGTCAAAGTGATTTCTCTAAAGCTCAAATTTGACCATGTCACTCCCTTGCTCAATAAACTCCTGTATCTTCCCATCATCTAAAGAAAGAAACATAATTTCCTCTATTTGACATTTAAAGCCCTATGCAAAAATTGGCTCCAACTTACCTATCCAGCATTATTATATTAATTACATTATGTTTTGTTCTGTTCTGTTCTATTCTATTCACTATACAGTTGACCCAAATGGACTATCTTGCTTTTCTTCACCTATGAAATTCCATCTCCCATTGTTGTTCCCTTGTGCTGTCTTTCCATGCCTAGAATGCACTCCTCCCTCACCTTTGCCTTAATAACGTTGGTTTTCTTCAGGCTTTAGCCCAAGTGCCTTCTTCTTCTAAAGGTCTTTCTCATTTCCAGCTGTTAATACATTCTTCTCTAAGGTTACCTTCCTTCTATTATTTATATATTTTAACATGTCTACAAACATGAGGAGGTACATTCTGTTATGCCAGGTACTAATTTTTTTCTCTCCTTTTTCTTTACAACATGAATACTTAACACAGTTCCTGGCCCATAGTAAAGCTTAATAAATGTCTTTTGGCTGATTGATTACATATATACGAATGTAGAAGTAGATCCAGGGGGCAATGTATTCATACTATAAACAATCCTGACTTCCTATATGTATGTGTGTGTATATATATATGCACATATATACATACATACACATACAAAATATGTGTGTATGTATAGATGAATTTTCAAGCTCAGATAGTGAAAATATAGGTAGCGTTATGAATAGAGCATTGAACCTGAAGTCAAGAATACCTGAGTTCAAATCCAGCCTTGTATACTTTTTAGCCACAAAACACTTGAAAAGTTGGTTCAATATCTGTCGGTCTCAGTTCCTTCAATTATAAAATGAGGATAATAATAGTACCTACATCCTAGGTTTGTTGTGAGGATTCGATGAGATTAAATTTGAGATTACTTTGAAAACATAAAGCACAATATAAAAACTAGCCATCATGATTATTATAATGATGATGATATTGAGCATGTGACTATATCTAGTTATATCTCTGTACTCAGGGAAGTTTATGTATTCATATGATTTTTTATTGTTGCATCAGAGTGATGCTTTGAGCCCAGGTCTCTCAACTCCCAGATAATCATCAGTTTCTACATGGGTATGCTAGTCATCGATGATACAATAGAAATGAAATGGCCCCTGTACACAAGAAACTTACATCCTATTAGGGGAAACAACATCCATCCACCCATCCACCCATCCACCCATCCACCCATCAATCTATCTATCTATCTATCTATCTATCTATCTATCTATCTATCTATCTATCTATCTATTGTAGTATACAGAATTGGGGTCATATAGTTTTTTCTAGCTTTGGCTGAGTTCCAAAAGCTGTTAGAGGTTTAGAATCTTGAGGAAAGGCAGTTGACTGGATCTTCTGTAGAGGGAGGTGGTCAATGAGCGAGCTGCTTTGATTACCTAGCTTTAATATTAAAATTTAGCCTAGCTTTGATATATTTACTTAAGAAATTATTATTTTAGATAAATCCTTTATATCTTCCTTTCCTATACCACCCCTGCCTTCCCTCCCTTACCTTAGTGTCAGTGGAGTTAATAAGGAGAGTAATTAGAGAGGAGTTAAATCTGTGAAGAGTTATCTAATTGACAGCATTAGTTATAGTTAGTCAAATCATCATTTATTCCCTTTAGATATCAATAGCATTTTGTAAAGTGAGTTTAAAGGCAGGTCCTTACTCAGACTCCATCTTTACTTCCCTTCCCCCACCTGAGGTTCCTGAGACAACTGATAGGGCTTTCCTTTGATCCACCTTCCTAACAAACATCCTTCAAACAAAATAAACCCTTTTGTGTTTCAATAGCCCTATTAGTGTAATTTGTCTGTTCGTTATCAAGAGGGAAGAAGAGGGAAAGAGACAACATACTCTGGGCTTAGAGGGAAGCTGGGCATCCACCTTGAAGGAAGGTGTTACTTCAAAACAGGTCCCTTCCTGTGAAATTAACTAAAGCCTGCTTGTTAATTTCAGTCTAGTCTATTTCCCTCAGCTTGTGTTTGAGTCTAAGTCCCAGTCTGTAAGCCTGCTGTGTTTGTCTGTTTAGTTTAACTTCTCTTCTCCCTAAAAGATCTCTGTTTCCCTTCTGTGTTATACTCCTGACTTCAGTCCTATTATACCCTGAATCTCCTTTAATCCCAGCCTACCTGAAACCGAGATTACCCACTTAGCAAGTCTCCAACATCCTCCTTTCAATTTCCTTTATCCCAAACACCTTTCCTCAAATTACCCACATAACACACTCTCTCTCTCTCTCTCTCTCTCTCTCTCTCTCTCTCTCTCTCTCTCTCTCT
>NC_058131.1:141035953-141061097 GCF_016433145.1 Gracilinanus agilis | reverse complement strand
CTCTCTCTCTCTCTCTCTCTCTCTCTCTCTCTCTCTCTCTATCTGTCTCTCTCTCTATCTGTCCATCTCTCCATCTATCTGTCTATCTCTCCATCTATCTGTCTATCTGCCTATTCAGCATTTGTCCATCTATCTGTCTGTCTGTCTGTCTACATAGAGTTATTAAAGCTTGAAACTGTACTGAGTTTGTAAAGTATATGTATATAGTATATTTTTGAATATTATACTGTACATTTATGTGTATGTATATTTGTGTATAAACATCTGTATATATTATATAGGTATACTCATATATATGTGTCTGTATTTTATATATATATATTGGTGTATATAAATTGTGTCTATGTGTATATATACACATATAAATATATGTATGCACACATGCAGTAAATATCCCAAATCAAAGGAAGGTGATTGCCAGGGGTGAGAGAATAATAAGGTACCAGCAGCTGGGTGTATCAGGAACAGCCAGTGCTCTTTCCATAATATCACTATGTACCATTTTCCATTTTCTTCTTTTAGATGAGATGGTTCTGATAGAGAGCCTCCCTCAGAAAATGCCCACAGCGTAATTCCTGCAACCATTAAGTGGTCAATAGCTTGGGCTGCCCCAGAGGACTCCCTCCGCAGGGGTGGGGAGGTAGCTCCCAGAAAGCACAAATGCAAACACTGGCTTCAAATCCAAACCAAAGTCAATGCCTCCCTCTCTCGAAGCTACTTACATTACTTGACTTTCCCATAAGGGACAGGCTCAGAGCCACATCTCAAACTTAAAAATAGTATTGATCACTGTCAGTGGATTTATTCATACATCAGAAAGACAAGGTGGGCTTTAAATAGGCACCAGGTCTGGCAAGAAGCGGGGCACTTCCAGAACTCCATCTCTGCAGAACCTTTTATCTCCCTCAGAAACCGAAAGCCCCTAAATATAGGCTTTCCATTAAAGATTCACGAGCTCCAGCAGCTATTTATCACAGCCATGGAAATCAGAAACTTCCATCATGGCAAACCAGTTGGCATTTGTCGCTAATAAGCTTTATTGCACACATTGTACTGCCATTGGAAGAAAGGGAAATGCTGAGGTTACAGAAATATATAAGGCAGTCCCATTATGCATTAGTTCACTAACCTAAATGTGGTATTGCTATCATTGTGCCCTAATCAGCATGCAGTGCTGGCTGGAGGAAGGAGAGCATGTGCTAAGACCCTTTAAAAGTAATGCCCTTATTACTAAAGGAAATAGCTCCTTACCTTAAGCTCATGGTCTTTTCTCTCTCTTCTCTTTTATTATAGCAGTTTCCTTACCAATTTTTTTTCAGATAGCTCAGTAGTCCTGACAAAAGGAACTTTGTAAAGGCTTAAGAAACAGGAAATCAGAACCCCTCTCAGGAAAAAAAAAACAACAACCATTCAATCAAAAGTTTAAGAATCAAAGAAAGCTGTTCAGATTTGTAACCTGGGCTCCCTACTCCTCGGAGATAGCACATATTTTTTCGACATAGCAAAAATGTATTTACATCTTTCTTTAAAAAAAAAAAAACAAACACAACAAGAAACATAGTTTTGATTTAAAATGATTCCATGTCAGGGCAACCAGGTGGCTCAGTGGATAGATAGATCTAGAGATGGGATATAGTGGGTTCAAATATGGCCTCAGACCTTTCCTAGCTGTGTGATCCTGGGTAAGTCACTTAACTCCAACTCCTTACCCTGACCACTCTTCTGTGTTGGAACTAATACCTAGTTTTGATTCTAAGACAGAAGGTAAGTGTTTAAAAAAATGATTCCATGTCTACTTAAAGTAATTTAAATATAGTACAAAACATTAGTGATAAAGCAGAATAGAGACCATGTAAAGAAGTGGAAAATGAACTAGATGGAAATAAGACCAGTTTCAGCTCTGCCATTAACTATCTATGTGACTTTGGCTGTAGAACGACCACTGGATTCTGTCACCTCATTTATCAAAGGAGGGGACTGAATTAAGTGTTCTCTAATATCCCTTTGAGATTGAAAATCTTATGATTCTCTAAATAGAGAGAGGACAAGAGATGAGCCAGTTAATCACAATGCATCACAAAATTGGAGCCCAACTTTTCTGGACCCCACGTTTGAAGAAGGGTAACGCAGGAGCTAATAACCTGTTCTGAGGTAGGTGACAAACACAGCTGGATCAACCATGGTTCTATCAGGGCTTTGGCTCAACTGCCAATATGCAGAGCTAAGCAGTTGCCCTACCCACTAACTCTATTCCCCCAGACATAGGCTGCCATCCTCCAGAGTTCTGTAGACCTCAGCAGGCATGGGCCATGCCATACAGGACACCTAAGGTCATGGAGGAGAAAAGTGCTAGAGGAAGAAAATGCATCAGATGGGGGTAACTTACATATGTTGTCTTTCTACATATACATACACACATGTATACATGTATGTATATGTGTATGTATATAGCTTGCATCTACATAGTTGTTTTCATGCCCTTTTTGCCATTAGCATGGGTACGTTCTGGGGGCTGCTGGGTAGCTCAGTGGATTGAGAGCCAAGCCTAGAGATGGGAAGTCTTAGATTCAAATCTGGCCTCAGACACTTCCCAGCTGTGTGACTCTGAGCAAGTCACTTAACCTCCACTGCCTAGCCCTTACCACTCTTCTGCTTTGGAGCTAATACATAGTATTGACTCTAAGATGGAGGGTAAGGATTTTTTTAAAAAATGTGTACGTTCTGAAGGCAGAGAATGTTTTTGTCCTTATTTATACCTCTGGACTTTAGTATAGCATTTGGCACACGGTAAACAATAAGTGGTTGCTGACTGACTGCTCTTGCAGTAGGTAAATGATGGGCGTGTGTGTGTGTGTGTGTGTGTGTGTGTGTGTGTGCATGTGCGTGGATGCAGATGGAGGCAGCAGAAAGGAAGTGACCACAGGAAAGGAAGGCGTGAGAAGGTGGGGTGGAATTATTTTAATTGCTCACCCCAGCTTTGAGTAGATATCATAGACCTGATCTCCAAGATCAGGGTAGTGAGCTGGGCTGGCTCAAGCAGCTCTTGTGATGGACTTTTCAGAAGACCTGGGACAAACATTTGCCAAAAGGTTTAACAAAAATCTATTAACTACCTCCATAGCTTCCATGGCAGTAAGGATTTTTTCTTTCTCTCTGCTTTGCAGGAGAAGATTATAAGGTATTACACGGATATTCTGGCTGAAAGGACTTTTGTGAGAGACAAAACTTGAATAGAAAAAGAAAAGATACTAGAACTTTTTTCTCCTATTTTTTATTGTAAACGTAGGGAGAGAAGGAAGGCCAATAAAATCAAAGTCCCACTTGGCAATGTGAGATCAACATGCCTTAGGGGAAGGGATCATCGTAATTAGACACCCTCATTGCCTTTAAAGGACAAAATTACTAAGAGGAATTCCCAGTGGTGGGTATTACAATCCATTGAAAAGAAACATGTATTAAGTGCTTACTGCATGTGCTTGCAATACAGTGTCAGGTGCTGAGGGAGACAAAGTTAATACTTCCATGAGAGCAAGAATGGGAATGCCAGCTGACATTTAGAGAATACTTTCAATTCTGTGAAGTGTTTTAGATACGATATCTTATTTGGGCCACATAGCAAGCCTGGAGAGCTAGGGAGGTAATACATGAGTTTTGTTGCTGTTTTCTGGAGTGTCTTTAGCCATAGTGGATCAAGCATTGAATTTGTTGCACATGATACTTAATATCTGTGTGATCCTAGGGAAGTCACTTAATCTCTTTCAGACTCAGTTTCCTCATCTATAAAATGGGGATAATAATAGCACTTCCCTCATATGGTTGTTATGAGGAACTAATGAGTTAATATATGAAAAGTGGTTTCCAAATTTTAAAGTACTATATAAAAATTAATACGGCTATTGTTTGTCATCAGACCTGTAATTTCATGGGCATTGAGAACTCTCAATGGGCACATTCCCTAGATGAACGATTATCTGCAATTCCTTCACAATTTATACTCTAGGAGAGTAGCCTAAAGCACTGACAAGTTTACAAGGTAATAGTCAACATATTATTGGTAGAATTTGAATCTAGGACCTACCTCTATCTAATAGAGAGGTTAAATGATTTTTACCTTGGTCAAACAATAAGTAAATGCATTTTTCTTGTCACTGGACTTCAATGACTCTAGAAGAAAGAGGCCAATGACTTTGTGCAACTCTGCCTCACTTAAATCTAACGGACTTGAAATATCACACTTTGCTATCATCGGTTCTCTTTGAAAACAAGAGGCTAATTATCAGCAAAACAAGTTTCTTAGATAACTACAAGGGACTCATGATGAAAAATGCTATGCCCAGCCAAAGAAGGAACTGTCAAAATCTAATTGTGGATCAAAGCATGCCATCTTCCACTTTATTTCCTTTGAGCTTTTTTATTGTATGTATATGTGTCTTCTTATCATTACATGAGCAATATGGAAATATGTATTTCATGAAAGCACTGTATCAGTCAGATAATTCACTGCCTTGGGGAATGGGGGGCTGGTGGGGAAGAGAAAGGAAGAAATCTGAATCTGAAAATGTCAGGAAACAATTGTCAAAAAGTGTTTTTACGTGTAACTGAAAAAAGAAAGAAAGAGAATGAGAAAGTAAAACAAAGAAAGAAGGAAAGAAAGAGAAAGAAAGGAGGAATGAAGCAAAGAAAAAGGAGGAAAGAAAGAGGGAGATAAAGAAGAAATGAAGGAAGGAAAAAAGAAAAAAGGAAAAAAGAGAGAAGGAAAGAGAGAGGGAGGGAGGGAGAGAGAAGAAGGAAGAGAGAAAGAGGGAGGGAAAGAGAGAGAGAGAATGAAGAATGAACAACAATAACAAGTATCAAAGGTGGGATTTGAACCCTATCCATTTTGAGGTCTCCACCTTTGGGGATTTGTTATATGGGCAGAGGATCTTAAAGCTATGGACTTCTTGGGGATGCTGCAATATCACCATAGGAAAATGAAAATGGTCACAGAAGATCCATGACTCCTCCTAATCTTATCATGTAAAGCTGATAGGGAGAGAATGGTTCCATCTGAATCCTCTGCTCTGCCATTACAGGTTTTTTCCCCATTCTCTTACCCTCTCTCAAATTGAATTTTAAATGACTCAAGTAATGGGGCAACTATCAAATCCCTGAGACCCACTGATTGGATCAGGAGTATCATTTTGCTCTTCCTTTATCAGATTTTTCCCCTATCTACACTTTATCAGAGCTAGGGTTTCATAGGTTAAATTGTCAGTATCTGCATGTACCCTTGGGATATTCTGAAAGATGTTCATCTAAATTATTTTAAAATTATTCTGATGCTCCTAACTGGAAAGTACTAAATCAAGCAATGCAAGGAACAGGACAAATCAGGAATCCCTGAAGGCTTCCTCAGGATTTTGAGGCAGGGGAGTTTCAAGGGAGCTACAGGTTTACTCAGTAGGACAATATCTCTTTCGTGGCCATGTCAGCAGTGAGTGTATTTGCATCATTTAACTTTCCTAAGCCTTAGTTCCTCTACCTGTGAAATAGGAATAAAAGTTTTTGCCAAGTAACCTGAAAAGTTATGTTAGGTTTACCAGGTAATGTTAGGAGAGGGTTGAAAACTATTAGAGATAGAGGGTGAAAGCAACATGAGGCATTCCATTTCCTGGGGACACAAGTGCTTAGACCAACACTTCAAATTCTCTGTGGAGAATATGAACTCTCTGCGAAGGAGAGGTCTGAAATCTGGCTCTTATTAACTTGATGTGATGATAATTAAAGACTTGCTGTTCCTTTTGATGATAGAGGAGAGAGAGAGAGAGACAGACAGACAGACAGACAGACAGACAGACAGACAGAGAGGAGAGACAGAGAGACAGAAAGACAGAGAGACAGAGAGAGAAAGAGAGAGACAGAGACAGAGAGAGACACAGAGAGAGAGAGACAGAGAGAGACAGAGAGAGACAGAGAGACAGACAGAGAGAGAGAGAGAGAGAGAGAGAGAGAGAGAGAGAGAGAGAGAGAGAGAGAGAGGATGGATGAACCCACTCGGGATTATGAAAGAGCACTGTGCAAACTAAAATGTCCAGATATGTGAAGACTCTTTCTCTAATAACGTATGGACCCCTGGAAAAAACATGTTCACACTAAATTCCATTGTGCCTCAAGCAGCCTTCTGGCCATTTGGAAAATTCCTGCAATGCCCCTGGTGGAACCAGCAAGACAGAAAGAAACCAAAAGCCAAAGGAAGAAGTAAAAATAACATCCTCTTAATAATGCATGGATGCCTGGCCCATCCCAGGCCATGCCTCAAACTATAAGCTATAAAAACAGGGAAGGCAGAACTGAGCCCAGAAGCTGTCCTAATTTCCTTAGTTGTGAGACACACATCAACTGTTTAATAGGTAGCAGTGGTTTAAAAGTATAGTCACATCTGTACCCAGGACATTGCCACTTTCCCAGGTCCTGTGCTATGGTGTCATCTGCTCACTTGCCTTGTCTTTGTATCCTCAATGCTTGGCACATAGTAAGCACTTAATAAATGCTTGTCGACTGACTAGGAAAATATGCTCTGAAATTTAAAACAAATATTTGACCTGGGAATATGATTCCAGGAGGAATTTTTAAATCATATATTCCCTTCTTTTTCTCATTCATCTCACTATATAGCTGTCCCAGAAGTTAATTTGTCAGATGATGAGAAGATTGAAAACATCTTTGCACTGAGTAAGAAAATTCCTGATTGTTCTTTTTGTCTTTTTGACCAAAAAAGGATTTGAAGTAGAGACAGGCACATAGATTTAGCAGCAGGCAACTATGGTCTAAATCTGAAAGTGTATCATTTTGTCTCCAGAGGTGATGGGTTCCCTCTTACTGTAAGTCTCAGAAGAAAAGCTGGATGGACACTTGTTTGGTATGTTATAGAAAGGATTATTTTGGGGGTATGGATAGGAATAGAATAGGAATGGCTTCTGAGGTCCTTATCAATTCTACCAGCTCTATTAGTAGCTGTGTGATCTTGGGCAAGTAATTTCCCTTCTGAGCCTCACTTTTTCATCAATAAAAAGGGATCATACTCATACAGCTTACCTCAGAATTGTAGAAAAAGTTATTTGCAATCCTTAAAGTGGATCTAATGAACAAATATTACAGATTTTGAGACACAAAGGACCTTTGAGAACATCTAGTCCAACCTCCTCATTATACAGATAAGAAATAGAAGTATACAGAGACTAGCTTCTTGAGGGCAAGGACTGTCTTGCTTATTTTTGTATCCCACTGCTTTTGCACAGTGCTTGACATATAGTCAGTGCTTGATAAATGTTTATTGATTGATTGAGTTGCATTTAAAGTCTGTGGAATTCATTCTTCAGTATAGATAATATATTTTGTAGAGGCATAACTACATACAATAAAGAATATCAGAGAAGAGAATGTTACACTCACTCTGAGCACAGTCATACATGTAGAATTGACATAGAGTAAGGCTTGGTTCTTAGCTCACTTGGGTAACTGATTTGCTTTGAAATCTGGGACAGCTGTATAGGTTTTGGTATCTTCATTTCTTGATCTATAACAATGCTTGCCACACATAGCCAGGACCGTCTCAAGGAATCCTTGGGCTTGTGACAATGTTTTGTCTGCTTTGTCTGCAACTGGAGGTAGCTTAAACCTTACGGGCCCATTGTGACATATAAATGGAGATCAGATACATCACGAGGTGTGTCCTACACCTTTCCCCCCCCTCTTTCTCCTCAGTTCTTTCTTTTCTTATTATAATATAAGAACTAGTCTGGTTCATATGCCCTAGCACAATTCCTACCTCCTTTCCAGAAGCCTCCAAAAAGCTCAAAAAAGGGACATGAATTTAGAATTAGAAGTTAACTCAAGGTTCACTTACTGAAAACTGGCCTCAGCTACCTATCCTGGGTTCTCCAAAGCAACTGGACCATTGTTAAGTTTTTAATTAAAAAACAACCCTCTTACTTTACATCTTAGAATTAATACTGTGTATGAGTTCCAAGGCAGAAGAGCAGTAAAGGCTAGGCAATAGTGATTTAAGTGACTTACCCAGTGTCAAATGGCTCGGTAAGTATCTCAAGCCAGATTTGAAACCATGACCTCCAAAATCTCAACCTGGCTCTCATTCCACTGAGTCGCCTAGGACTGTCATTCTTGTTGGGCCCCTCAGTGTATGCCCTTCTCTTCCTTTTCCCCTAGTTAATTTTATTCTTCCCAAGGACCTCTCCTACACTAGTGGTTATAGGAGAGCACCTAACATGGTATACTTTGGAATGAAGAACATTGGGGAGAACTCCCGTAAGGAAAAACAGCGTGATTTACCTGCAAAAAAAGGTCTATCTGGCTATAATACTCTTCATAGTAAAGGCACTTAGGAAATATTTGGTGAAATGAATTGTTGAATATTTTCATCTTCTGTGTTCTGGGATGGTTTAGGTACGTTTCTATCTGAAGGCATTACAATAAATTAGATCAATTCCAATTCAATTTTTAAAAGATTAAAGAATTTATGACTTTCACATAGACCTAATGTGTCCTATTAGGTACAGTCAGGAACTTATTACTAACTGGGTAATCCTAGGCAAGTCACTTAATTTCTCTATGCCTCAAGCCACTCCCCATAATTTAACTTCTAAATTATAAATGATTTTCAATCTGCCTCCATGAATAGGCACTTGTGGAATGTTCACTATGTGCCAGACGCTACACTTGAGCAATGGGGAAGCCAGTATAGGTAAGCAGACAGTGCCTGTTCTCAAGGAACTTACATTCAAATGGGAAAGGCAACAAATACAGGGGGAATTGTGACCAGGAAGGAATGTTCTGGATATGAAATAAGAGAGAATGGTATTTTGATTTATAGGGCAATTCCCGAAATTGTAGTGGAGTCATTTAACAACTGATTGACAATTATCTTAGAGATCATCTAATCCAGGGGTCGGCAACCTTTTTGGCGGTGAGAGCCATAAACGCCACATTTTTTAAAATGTAATTTCATGAGAGCCTTACAGTGCTCACCGTGCGCGCTCCTGTAACAGCGCCTGAAAAAAAATTGACTTCATGGCTCCTGCAGAAAGAGCCATATCTGGCCCTCAAAAGAGCCAGATATGGCTCGAGAGCCATACGTTGCGGACCCCTGATCTAATCTAACCCTTTCATTTTACACATAGAGAAACTGAGGCCATAGAAGTGAGAGTGACTTGTCCAAGGCAGTTCATTGATGGTAGAGTTAGTACTAGGACTGAATTCTATTCATCCCCAGACCCATTCCTTTTC
Organism: Gracilinanus agilis; assembly: GCF_016433145.1. NCBI lineage: Eukaryota > Metazoa > Chordata > Mammalia > Didelphimorphia > Didelphidae > Gracilinanus > Gracilinanus agilis. The sequence goes on along the minus strand of NC_058131.1, from coordinate 141,051,815 downwards.
TATTCCTCCATACCATACCTTTTTATTTGGATGGCACCAAAGGCTTCTGGTCTTCACTCTCCTCATTTGGTTCATTCACTAACTTTTGTAAACAACATAATTCCATGTCTAGAGAATTTAAAATATACCTATATCACAGGGGCTGATCTAGGGTGGAGAAGTGGGCAAATCAGATCCAATCTTTATCTCATTAATCATCATAATGCATCTGAGAAGGAAGCAGCAGCAAAGCACCTACTTCCCCAACATTTAATAGCAAAATGATTTAATCCCAGAGAACTGCGATTACTTGTCTAGAATTACAGAGTAGGGGAGGGGAAAATCCAGAAAGAAATCCAATTTCCACTACTATCTCTCCAGTAGTGCTTGAGGTATAGTTTGCCCATGTACATGATGCTTTGCACTTAGCTGGAGATTAATAAGCCTTTATTGAATTGATTCGAAAGTATTATTTATTGATAGATGAGAGAATGGCATTGAGTAATTTCTGGCAAGTGTAGTCTTTGCTACTGCCACACAGAAGGATAACAGGAGAGAAAACAAGGTCCATTTGATTCTCCTGGAACCCTAGCACAGGATAAGGAACTGATCCCAGCACACACTAGAACCATCATTATTTGGGTGGAAACAACAAGGGAAAATGAGGTACTTTGGCCGTGGTTCACAGAAATAATGAAGTTGACTTGAAGTCTACGTTTATAAAGGATAAAGAATGGAAGAATTAGCCAGGCATGTTCTTCAATGGACTTTCCAAAGGCATAAAGCATTGTAACTAGCTTGCGCCTTGTCAGTTGGTTTTAGGAAATTATATTTGAGAAGATTGATGAATTTCATGAGATCAAACACTGGACAGAGGAAGAATGTTCCAGATTTAGAGTTACTGCAACCTTACTAAGAGACAGCACAGTACAGAAGTACATGAGGCCAGGATTTAAGAGACTGTATATTCACATCCCGCCTCTGACACTTCATACCTCTCTCAGTAAATGATTTCTTCATCAGTAAGAAAGGACTAAATTGCCAGTAGTTGTTGCCTCACAGGATGGCTATGAGACTCTAGCAAGCATTTGTTCAAATGCTTACTCTGTGTTTTACTTTATTAACTACTAGAGATATAAAAAAGGCCAAAACGCAGTCCCTGGCCTCAAGATCATACTCTAATATTATAAGACAACTAAAATAAAGTATATAAAATGCTAGGTGGTGCAGGGACAGTTAGGTGGCACAGTGAATAAAGCACCAGCCCTGGAGTCAGGAGGACTTGAGTTCAAATCTGGTCTTAGATACTTAACAGCTGTGTGACCCTGTGCAAAGCACTTAATCCTGTTATGCCTCAGTTTCCTCATCTGTAAAATGAGATGCAGAAGGGAATAGCAAACCATTCCAGTATAATTGCCCAAATGGGATCACAAAGAGGCAGACACAACTGAAATGATTAAATGACAACAAATATAAAGTGCTTCAAAAGTTTTAACTTGTTACATAAATGCAAGTTATTTGTCATCATCATCGCCACCACCACCATCACTACCACCACCATCATGATGATGATGTATTTCCTAGGCTCTCCGGGATTCATTGAAAAACATTTAATCATGGTACTGTGAGCCTTGATCACTTTGCTTACTAAACTATGACATTATTAAAAACGAGAGGAGAGGGGTAGCTAAGTGGCTCAGTAAGTAGAACACCATACCTAGAGATGGAGGTCCTAAGTTCAGATTTGAACTTAGATACTTCCTGGCTGTGTGACCCTGAGCAAGTCGCTTAACCCCAGTTTCCTAACCCTTATTGCTCTTCTGCCTTCCAAGACAGAATTTAAGAGTTTTAAAGAAACAAAAACTAGAAGAGAACCACATATGGTCTACTTGTTGGGGAAAAAAAAAACATAACTACAATTTGCTCTGGAAACCAAAGGGACTGCCCAATGAGATTGTTGCTTTCAAAAGTAGAGTTGGAGTAGAAATCAATGGCTAAGAATCTCTTTAAGATACTGGGCTGAAAAAAAGAAAAAGGTAAGACATTCTAGTTGAAACAATGTCACCAGACTCTCTTTAAATATTCAGGGCCATGGCTACCTGAGTTCCAGCAGCATTTGCTGTAAGTATGGATTTTTTCTTGAGCTTTATTGTTTTCCTGGAAGTTATCTTTGCAGCTTTATCTTTTTATAACACTAGGAAGCTTGCAGAGAAGCCATATCTGGCACATTCCTTCCTTTATATTAATCCTCTGAGGGGGGAAAAAAAAACAACAAACTTCAGTTGTTTAACTTTTGAGTCATTCAATGCAATTCAACAAATGCAGAAAGAGGACCTACTATGTGTAAAACCCGGAGCACAATCACCATTTTATCTTGCTGATTCCAGGAACAAGATAGCTATCAAAATAATACTTTGTGAACATTTTTATATATGGGCAATTGCTCAGTGGAGCAGGGTTTCTAAAACATTTTTTTTTGCATGTGCCATGAACCCCTCTGGCATTATAGTGAAGCCTACAGACTTTTCAGAAATCCAAAAAAATAAAATACCTAGTCAGTCAATAAGCATTTATCTTAATAAATATGTAATATGCACCTATGTAATATGCATGAAGTTTACAAAGAAAAGTTAACAAAAAAGTCCCAGCTCTCAAGCAGTATGCAATCTAAGGGGATAGACAACATGCAAATATGTACAAATAAGACATATTTGTGTATATTAGATTTCACATATATTATTACATGAAAAATTAAAGATAATCAATAGAGGAAAGGCAAGAAAATTAAGGGAAATTCATAAAAGCTTCTCTTAGGAGATGCAGTTTTAGCTGTAACTTGAAGGAAGCTGGGATGTAGAAATGAGGAGAGAGAGAAAGAAAATGCCTGGATCCAAGTTATGATGTGTCTTATGTCAGGAACAATATAGAGGCTAGTTTCGCTGGATCATAGAGTACATGAGGAGGAATAAGTTGGAAGAAGCTCACAAAGATAGGAGGGGGCCAAAGTTGTTAAGGGCTTTGAATGCCAAACAGAGGATTTTATATTTGATCTTAGAAATAGGAAGCCACTAGAGTATGGTGAGATCTACTCTTTAGGAGGATCGAATTGATAGCTGAGTGGAGGATGGGGAGAGACTTGAGGCAAGGAGACAAACTAGCAAGAAATTGAAATAGTCCAGATATAAGGTAATGAGGGATTGAAGCAGGGAATTGGCAGTGTCAGAGGAGAGAAGGAGGGCATTAAAAGAGATGTCAAAAGGTAGAGGAGATGGGACTTGACAAAAGATAAGGGAAAGAGAGAGAGAGAGAGAGTGAAGAATCAAGAATGTCATATGCTTGGGAGATTGAGACAATGGTAATACCCTTAATAATAACAATGATGTTTGGAGGATGGGAGAGTTATGGGGGAAAAATAGATAATGAATTCAGTTTTTAACATGTGGAGCTTAAGATGCCTATAGGACATCTAACCTGAGATGTCTAGTAGACAATTAGAGATGAGAGTTTGGAGCTTAGGTGCAATGTTAGGACTGATAAATAAATCTGAGCTTCATCAGCATAGAGTAGATCATTGAAATAATGGGAGCTATTAAGAGCTCACCAAGAGACACAAGTATAAAAAGAGAAGAGGACCAGGACAGCATCCAGGGGGACACGCACCTTTACTGAGCATGACATCCAACAAAAAGAAATGGAAGATTCCAATCGTATTGAAATACACAATATATGTGTGTAATGCATGTATATATGTGTGTCATATCATGGCACCAGAAAATATCATATTTGGAAGAAACCTTAGTGGTCAGATAGTTCAAACTATTTAGAATCCCTCTTACATTGTCCAAAGGAAGTGTGCATGTGTGTGTACATGCTCATGTATATATATATATATATGTATGTATATATATGTATATATGTACATGAATGTATGCATTATATGTTATGTATATATTGCGTGTGTTTGCAGATACATACAAGTTCACCAACCCCAGGGTTAAAACCCCTGCAATAGCACTTAAGAAATAAAAGAGACATTAGGGACCATCTAGTCCAACCTCTTTATTTTATAAATGAGAAAAAATGAGATCACTCAGTGAAGATCATATAGCTGATATGCGTTGGTTCTGGGGTTCTTGGTCTTTTACTAATTCTTTTTATGAACTCACACTCAAAACTTGAAATGCCAGTGTCTTATGCTGCAACCTGGAGGGTATGCCTTGAGCAGCCCTCTTTGCCATGACTTTATTATCTCCACCTCCCAAATTTCCAGATGCAGGACTTAAAAGGAGCTGCCTAGACATCCCCTTTTCAAGAAATTCTTTATTCAAGAAACTAAAAAGGGTTTACATATTGATATCGGACAAACAGAGTAGGCTTCTTATTTCAAACTCCATCACCCTGCTAAGTTGCTGAGCGAGTTAGTTCTTTAATTCCTGAGACTACTTATTTCTTGGATATAGGGGCCATAGCTCCAACAGTTAAGCCAATGGGGATGTACTATTGCACTCTTAACCAAAGCCCTGACTTGAATCTCACATCTATCCTGACTTCATCCTATTCTAATACAATTTTTAAAAGGAAACTAAGGGCAGCTGGGTGGCTCAGTGGATGAAAAGGAAACTAACTTCAGAGATTTAATTCTTTGACCAGTCAATGTTTATTGTGTTTCAGCTACTTGCCCAAAACACTATCTGTCAATATGACATCCCTCCCCCACCCAGTTCTGATCATTTGAGACTGCCTGGCTGAGTCCAGAACAAGGGAGATGGTAGCCCCACTCTACCATTCTGCCCTGCTTTAACCTTCCTGTTCTGGACTCCTTTAATTTCTGGGAGTCACATTTTAAGAGGGATGTTGTCCAAAGGACCATGGTTAGAGCAATAAGGCGTTATAAATCATGTCATATTAGAAAAATTGGGGATGTTTAATCTTAGAGATTTCTGAAGAAGATGATAGTTGTTTTCAAATAGCTGAAATGCTATCAAATGGAAGATAGATTATAATTACTTTGTGTTACTTAAGGAGGCATACCTAAAAACACATTTTGTTAAGTGAAAGGAAATATTTTCCCTGGAATCAGGAAGGCCTGAGTTAAAATTTGATTTCAGACACATTTATTATTAGGCATGTATCCCAGGATAAGTCACTTAATTGATGTCTGCCTCAGAGATTCTTGAACACTGAAAAGGAAAAAAAAAATAGCACCTTCTTCCCAGATAAAAGAAGGTATTTTTAAAGTGCTTTGCAAACTTTAAAGCATGATTATAAATGCTAGCTATTATTATTGTTGTTACTATCAACAATCACCATTAGGGCTATCCAAAAATGGAATGGAATGCTTTAAAAAGTAATGAGCTCAAGGGTTCAGTGGATTAAAAACCAGGCACAGAGATGGGACATCCTGAGTTCAACTCTGGCCTCAGATATTTCCTACCTATGTGACCCTGTACAAGTAACTTAACTCAATTGCCTAGCCCTTATTACTCTTCTGCCTTGTAACTTATACACAATTATCGATTCTAAAATGAAAGGTAAGGTTGTTTTGTTTTTTTAAAAAGTAATGAGCTCCTTGTCAATAGAAGTGTCCAGAAACAGAAGTTGGACAACCAACTCCTAGGGACAAGGCAGGAGGGATTCTAAATAGTCTAAATAATCCAATTAACAAGATCTCTTTCAAATCCAACATTTTCTGATGCCATGATATAATATGCAGACCACTCTACATGAGTTTGAATGGGAGGACATAGGGAGGACCTAGAGAACATATCGGAAAGGTTGGTTGGAGGCAGATTGTGGAACTGCAGAGAAATTGCTTCCAGGTCAGGATAGGAAGTTTGTATCTTATGCTATAATCAAGACAGTTTAAAACAATGAATGTTTTTGAACAGGGAAGTAGCAATGATTAGGGTTCTAGCTATGTCAGGAAGATTATTTTCGCAGCTGTGTGGAGGATGGATTGAAGCAAGGGGAGACTGTAACAGCCTCATAGTTGGAGGTTATTACAATAATCCTAGGAGAATAATAACAATAACAATGATAACACATAGTTCATATTTATAAATATAAGATTTTAAGGTTTCCAAAACTATTCACATATACAACCTGATTTTGGTTCTTATAATAGACCTATGACACAGGTGCTGTTACTATCCCCATTTTACAAATGAGGAAACTGAGGCTCCTAAAGGCTAAATTACTTACTTGGCTAAGATCACAGAGCTAGTATGTGTTTAAGGCAATGTTTAAGTCCAGGTCCTTGGATTCTGAGTTCCGCACCCTCTCCACTTTAGTGTACCTTCTAGTAAGGGCCTGAATGAAAGTGGTAGAAATGTGAGCTGAGAGGAAGAGAAGGTCTGAAAGAGAAAGTGCTGTCCAGCTGTAACATTCTGTGGATCTATGATTTTCATCATGTCAAAAAGAGAAAAAGAAAAGGAACCATTTGTGGCTGCTGCTTACCTAATCATTTAACCTGGTGTGGATCAGGGGCTTAAGCTGAGAATGAAAGAGCAGAGGGTTTAGAGTTCTATTCACTACTAATTTGATTTTAGTTATTCCCCCATAATACCCAGGTAATAGAACAGTCAGTTTACCCTGCTCAGAGCCTCATACATTAGGGGTTCTCTATAAATACTCAATTAAATCAGATCTGCCTCCAAGTCACTGTGTAGCTTTGAGTATATTATTTAACCTCCCTGCCTTGTTGCTTCTTCAACTATGAAATGGTAATATTGCTAAACTTGCCAGATTGCTTGGAGGAAGAATTCATTGAAATGCAGAGAGAGCAGCCTGTAAAATAAGAAATCTGGCCGAGTCAGCACATCTGACCACCCCCTTCCAGGGCAGGCAGCAACTATATTCTAGGGGAACATCCTGGTTCTGTGCAGGACTGGCCAAGTCATGGGGAGCCTGAATGTGAGGTCATTTCAGAGGCACCAGGAAGCATCATTTCCTCCCCAAAAATATCTCTTTCAGGTGCTCACTTATGTGAGGAATTCATTTAAGAGGAGCCAAAAGCTTTCATTCTAGAATTAGAGACAAGGAAAACCTTTATATGAATGTAGGCTGTAATTAAAGTTTAAGATGTCGATACCCTTGGTTACACCCACAAAAGTGAATCACACTCATTTCAGGGAGTAGGAAGGGAGCTCCAAAGTCCTCTAGTTCAACTTGTATGTACCTGACACACAAATCCCCTCTACAACATTGCTGACAAATGATTATCCATTGATGAGGAACTCATTGCTTCCTCTGGCAGGTCATTCCAGAATCACAGAAGCAGAGAGTCTTAGAGAGTTACCTAAAGCGCTAAAAGGTTAAGTGTCTTGTCTTGTGTCAAATAGCCATGTGGCAGAGGTAGGGCTCGAATTGAGGTCATCCTGACTTTCATGGCAGCTTTCTATCCAGTATGCCCCTGGCAGATGACAGAGGCAAGAGGTAGACACTGGAGAGGCAGAAATCTCTTGCATCTAACCTCTTCTACCCCACCTTAAATAGCTACTACCTCAGTTCATCATCTCTCACTTAAATTATTGTAACAATCTTGGCCTCAAATTGGTTTCTCTGCTTCGTATTTCTTACCACTTCAGTCCATAATATACTTTGCCAAAGCAATTTACCTCTAGCACATATCTGACTTTGTGATTTCCCTACTTAACTCCAATAGCTTCCTGCTGCCTCTAACGTCCTCTGTTAATCTATTACAGCACTATACAACTTGGGCTTAACCCATCCTTCCCATCTCATTGGACATTATTTTCCCTCCCACTCTTGGGATACAACTTCTCATCTTCTTGTTTCTCACACATAGCATTCCATTCCTTGTTTTGACATCTTCTCACTGGTTGTTTTTCATGCACTTCTTCCTTACCTTGGTCTCCTAGATACTCTCTTTCTTTAAGATATAACTCAGGCACCATCTTTTGCATGAAACCTTTCCTGATTCCTCCAACTGCTAGGACCTTCCCTCCCAAGCAACTTTGTGTTTAACTACTTTGTATTTTCTTGTATTTATTCAGTATGTATTTATACATGTTCTTATTATCTCCCTGATTAGAATGTAGAATCCTTGTGAAATTAGATTGTTTCATTCTTTGTACTTGTTTCCCCAATGCTTAGCACACAGTAGGTACTTAAAAATGTGGTTACCTGGAGGATGAAGGAAACTTGAGAATAAGACAGTGACTTGATTAGTAGAAAACTCTAGAAGTGTTGCCCTCATTTTAAGCAGATTTATGGAAAACCTTAAAGGCTCCTTTTCATCTTATCTAAGAAACTAAAGTTATGATATAGAAAAGAAGAAAGAAATTAGAAGGAAAGAGACAGATGGTCAGAATTAAAAAAAAAGATAGAGAAGGGAGAAAAAGACAGGAACACACAGCAAAAAGACAGAAAGAGGAAGGAGAAGAAGGAAGAAAGAGAAGTGGATAGAGAGGAAGTGGAAGGGGAAGAAGAAAAAAGAGAGAAAGAAAAGAAGGAGGGAAGGAGGAAAGGCAAGGAAAATGTGGTGAAGGGAGGGAGGGAGAACACACACCCTAATCTCTTTTCTCTGAAAGGAAGCACTAGGCAAAAGATGGAAAGAGAGAGAGACAGACAGACAGAGAGAGAGAGAGAGAGAGAGAGAGAGAGAGAGAGAGAGAGAGAGAGAGAGAGATGTGTATGTGCTTGTGTGTTTGGTGGGATTTTCAGAAGAATTCTCACGTTTTGGGCTTTAAGCATCTCTGGGGACTTGTACAGAGTATCTTTGAAATTAAGGGTTACTCATTCCCCTCTGCTTTTCTCCCTCCTGTATTATGCAACATTATAAACGATGTGCTCACAGTTTGGAAGTTGTTCTCAATAGGTGGGAGGCTACCATACACAGGTTTTTTTTTAAGTCTCAGGTAGAGGCAGGTGATCCAAGAGAAGTAAGAAAAGTTCCTGATATATAACCTGGCCTTTCATGTCATAAGGATCTCTGATGCTAGAGTTTTAGGTCAGGTATTGTATAAGACATTGGGGATACAAAGACAAAACCGAGATAATCTGTTCCTTCAAGTGGAGTACACCCTACTAAAGAATATGAACTTATCTCCTAATTCAGAAGTTCTCTGAACAGGGTAGACTACAGCAGAACTGTCACCTTTGCTCTGATGAAGTTTAATAAATGTTAACTAAGTGATCCCTGATCCTATCCTAAAAGAAGGAATTACTAAGGAGAGAGAACCTTAAAGAGTCACACAACAGTTGAAAGACAGAAGGAACAACACAAGGAAGAGAAATTGAAGACGAGTCAAATGTGGCAAAGTCACAAATTATCTCCAGGCTGGTCCCAGTTCCTTTTTAATTCGATGACTAACAGAGTGCTGGTGCCCTAGTTCTGGTCCAAGGTTTCTGCCTTTCTATCTCTGTCTTTATAATAGGGGAGGGAGAGGATAAGGAGCCTAGAGAGGGAATTCAGACATCAGAGACCAAACCCTCACAGTCTCCATATGCTCAGGTCCAATCTAGTGAATTGCTCATTGGAGAAATTCAATAAATATGCATTGAACTGAATTCAGTGGGTTTGATACTGGCATATGTGGAGACAAAATGATAATCTTACTTATTCTAGCAGGTGGTACTGAGATAGAGGAAAGTAGAGGTAAGAACTAAATATAAGGGCTGAGTGCCAACAGCAACATCCAGGCCTTGAGGGAATACCCTAGATCCAGAAGACATTCTCATGAGATGACAGTTCTGTCTATTCTAATTATTTCCCAGCCTGTGGAGCCCTGCATAGTGCTATGAACACAGCCTCCCAAAAGCCCTCAGTGGCTTTAAGCATCCTCCCCTCCCCCATTTTCTAAACCAAAAGCCACACGTCCATCCTCTACCATCTGTTGTAAGAGGAAATCCATTTGTTTTAACTTGTGCAGTGATGAGTTCCGACAACAGCAGACACAATTAAGAAAGAAGTGGCTGAGAGGCTATGCATTAGATTGCCATCTTCGATGGGAACCGCTGATAAATGGTAACCCCCTGGAAAATTATAACCCTGTGCTTTAAATAAAGTCCACATTCTCTTCCTCTGGGCTCTTCAAAAAATTGGTCTGTTGCTGAAATAGAACTGCTGTACTTGTGGGATAAGCCTCGAGCCTCTTATCTCTCAAATGAAATGGGTCCCATGAGCAGGGCTGGGTTTCTTTTGTAACATGTTCATGCACTGTAATAAGAAATGGTGCAGGCTCCTGAAAACAGCTGGACAGAGAAAATCCACTTTCATAACATGTAGCCATTAGCTTTAATGGATCTATGGAGATCGAAGTCCAGGAGAGGGAAAAGGAAGGAGAGAAGAAGGGAATTTTGGCCACCATTCTACCCCTGTACTCCTTCATTCCCACTCTAACTCCTCCTTATCAAGACTGGACTGAAAGTCAGAGCTAGGGCTAGAAACACTGTGACAAAGTTTTATTTCAGTTTTATGACCACAGGAGCCAAGATACCACCCCCACCCCAACTCACTGGAAAATTCATGAACACTCTTGAAAAGGGGCAGAGGGAAAAGGCAGTCCCAGAGGCCCAGTACTTGAATGGAGTGATGGAGATAAGCACACACACACTCGGAAAGTTACTTATCAGCAGCCAAAAATGTAGCCTTCCAGCTGACCTCGAGAATTTTCCAGTCCTTGGAGTCCTGGGATGCATCATTCGAAATATCTGTGCTTCAGGGAACTGCTTTCAGACTTTTCATTTACGCCTGCCAAAGTAGAAAATTGTCTCTAGAGACAGAGTTTGCCTTCTCATGAGTGACCTGGGGGCTGCTTCTCAGTCATTTCTGTATGCCCCACATCTGTGTACTCCAAGAGACATCACTGGTAGTCACTGAGGATAGTTATCAGTTTACTTTGCCCAGAGATGGAGTCGCTGTTTTTCTCTGTGCAGAAGTCTAGGATAACTCAAAATATATGTTAGGTCCCAGTCAGAAAACCAAGGGCAGGGACCTCAGCCATTTGCACACTCATACAATCAGAGAATTTCAAATTTCAAAGGGAGATCAGAGGCCTCTTAGTGCAACAGTCACCTGGAAAGGCAACTCCAAAATTCCCCAATAAGTAGTCAATCTAACATCTGCCTGAAGATCTACAAGAACAGGGAGGAAAAGCCCAGTACTTTTTGAAATAAGCCATTGTATATTTGGGCAGTTCTAGCAGATAGGAACATTTTTTTTTCCTCACAGTATAGCATCCTTCAATTTCTTCCCTAAATTTCTATTTCACTTATTCCTATTAGAGCCAAGTCAAACAAGTCTAGAAAGATAGTCCTACGATGCCTTATCAACTACTATAGAGACAGCAACATTGCTGAATCTCAGTTCCTCATCTATAAGATGAAGAGGCTGAGCTGGGTGGTATCTGAGGTCCCTTCCACCCCTGAATCTAGGATCCTTTTTGAGGAGAAGGATATAGTATAGTGTTGAAGTCAAATGAGATTTCATACAGAAAGCATTTGCAAATCTTAAAATATTAGATAGATATTAGCTATTGCTGTTACACTGTTTGGGACATAACAGGTGCTTAATAAATGCTTGTTCCCTTCCCTCCTTTCCATTGTTATTGGCATTACTATTAGTAGAGCAGAAATGCACGTTTCAGAAATGTCCAACTTGTTGTGACCCCATTTGAGGTTTTCTTGGCAAAGATTCAAGAGTAGTTTGCTATTTCCTTCTTCAGCTTATCTTAGAGATGAGGAAACTGAGGCAAAAAGGATTAAGTGACTTTCCCGGAGTCACATAGCTATTAAGCCTCAGGGTTGGATTTGAACTCAGGAAGAAGAATCTTTCTGACTCTAGACCTGGTGTTTGGTATCCACTGCACCACTTAGCTGCCCAACAAGAACCCTGAGTTTAGTTTCATAAGACCTGTTTGAATCCCACTTCAGATACTCACAAGCTCCATGACTTGAAAAGCAAGAAGATAAATACCTATTTTTGTGTTCATAGGGTGTCAAGGTTCTGCATCTCATAACCTCTGCTAGGTGGTTGAGAAAAGTCTCATGAGAATTTGGCCACTCCAAAAGAAAGGAGGTTCTACCATTAGACAGCCTCTTTTGAGTAATCCACTAGGGCAATGGAAGATGGGGTGATTGGTTGAGATATGTGACATCATGATTCTTGAAGTTTCATCAAATGGAAGCTTAGGAAGGGCCTAGAGAAATTACAGATGAGCCTTTCCACAAAACTTTCTTTGACTTCTCAGAGCACATAGTACTTCGATATCTGAAATACATTTTCTTTTTTCTTCTACCATCAATTCCTTTCAAGACCTAGCTCAGGTATATAACCTTTAAAAGAAAATATTTCCTTGTCCTCTATATTTGTATAGTTCTCTCTAGTCCTGAATTTTATTTAATTTACTTATTTGCATATAAGGGATCATAGATCTGTAAGGGTCTTTAGAGAGGATGTACTCCAATTATCTCAATTTACAGATGAGGAGAGTGAGGTCCAGAAAAAATGAAGATACTTATCCAGGTCACACAGAGAGAAAAGGAACAGTGAGAATTCTAACCATGTTAAATCTACCCAGTAGAGTGTAAACTTCCTCAGCTAGATTCTTTGCTCTTGGTCTTTGTATCTTCAGCATCATCTAGCAGAGTGTTTCACATGTTGCTGTTCAGTTGTATTCTATTCTAGGTGACCCCATTTGGATTTTTTTTTTTTTGGCAAGGATACTGGAGTGGTTTGCCATTTCCTTCTCCAGCTCATTTTATAGATGAGGAACTAAGGTAAAACGCTTTAAGGGACTTAAACGTCACACAGCTAGTGTCTGAGGGTGGATTTGAATATAGATAGATCTTCCTGACTCCAAGCCTGGTATGCTATCTATTGTACCACCTGGCTATCCCACTTTACACATAGGAGGCACTTAATAAATGTTTATGTTGAATCTAGTTGTCTAAACTATTCATTTGACATTAATCATATGTTGGCTTAAGTTTTTAAACACCCCATTTCTCCAACAAGATATAGGTTCCTTCGGTCTATATTTTAAATGCATGTGAAAGCACCTTATAAACAGTAAAGCATATGAATATAAAGGATTAACAATATTATTTTATTTGTGCCTACCTTCCCCATAGATCCAAGCACAAAGATTTACACATACCTGTTAAACTAAAAAATATAATGGTTTAAAAAAATGAAGACTTAGCCTTTTTCTTTTACTCCCACATCATTTTCTTTTTCCTTGTCCTAACAAAAAAAAGAGAAAAACTTGGATGGTCCTACTTAGAGTTATAACTAGGGCTGGGTTTAGTAGGACTCTGACTTGGAGTACTAGAATTTAATGGGATCCAATAGCATTTTACTCTTTCAGCAGAAGGAACCAATTGAGTTTATCATATAGTTAGAAACAAACATATATACATGTATGATTTAAAATAGCAAGCTACCAGATGTTGTTGAGCTCTTTGCTGACCCAGTCTTTCCAGCATCAGACTTTCATCAAGGTCCTAGTACTTAGGACTCTGGTCCTACAACATCTAGCAAGGTTCACACAATGGTCCAGGTGGCCAAATAACTACAGTGTATACGTATTGGGATGGAGGAAGAGGGAAAAAAGGTAGAGTCAGCTTTAGAGATTTCATAATAATAGTGTAACCAAAAATGGCTTCAAAGGAAGAATGAGTTCAAAGAATTTCAAATGAAATAGATGTAAATTCTTCCTGCCTGACAAATTGGCAAAGCATCTGGCCAAAGGCAAGGAAAAACATAGACTCACAAAACCTTTGAAAAGGGTAGCATGAGGTAGCCTGACCATGATGTTGGGCTCAGCATTATCTAAACTAGGTGGTAGATCCTGACCTTTCCACTGTTCAGCTTTTGACCCTGGGTGTATCATTCAGTATAAACATACTCTGAACTCTTTTGCCAACTCAATCCAAAACTGTCTCTCCTACAGACCTGGTCAGAATCTACTCCGTGTGTGTAACCAGTATTGCCTCATCCATAGGACTTTTAAGTTCCTGGAGGCCAGAGATGATACCACTTAATTGTATCCCCAGCGCTCAATGCAGTGTTGAACATGTTGTAAAAAGTGTATTCAATAAATGCTTGTTGAATTGGATTGGATTGAACCTGTCTCTATTCAAAATATGACTATTTCTCACCTAAGAGTAGAAACACATTAAAAAAGGTCCCTTTCCCCTTCAAAGCATAATTAGCTATTGGCACAAGAGTTAGCACCTGAACTCTACCTCAGGGAATAAAATTAGTGCCTACCTCTGAAGGGGAAAAGAAGAAAACAAAAAACCAACAACAGGACGTTAGATTTGCTGAATGATGTTGAGAAGATGAATAATTCTTATTACCCATAACAGATATTTATTGAAAGTCTATGCACTTCCCAGCTGTGTGACCCTGGGCAAGTCACTTGACCCCCGTTGCCTATCCTTACCACTCTTCTGCCTTGGAGCCAATACTGTGTATTGGCTCCAAGACAGAAGGTAAGGGTTTTAATAAAAATTAAAAAAAAAAAAAAGAAAGTCTATGGTGTACCAGGTACCACACAAATGCCCTGAGGGCTCAAAGGGGCCTGTGACACAATTCAACAGCCCCAGGTCCTACACCAATAGCCTGGGTTGAGATAGGGGAGCAGAAATAGTTAGTAGCTCACTGGTGCATGCCAAAGGAGGTCTTAGGCTCACAGATATGGAATCAGTTCATGAATTATCATAGGGTATAGAACTGGTAGGACTGCTAGGGTTACTGAGGTTAGAAATTCCCAAAGAAATGAGGTTAGAAATAGCCCATCTATCTATCAATCTATCAGCATAGAAAAACATAATAAACAAACAAACAAACAAATAAATAAATAAATGCAATATGCTACTAATAGGCTATAAATAGCAGAATATCTCTCTACTATTGCTGCCAGGCAAGTTAATAAACATTTACTAAGTACCTACTTTGTGCTATATACTCTGCTAAACACTGGGAATATCAGTAACAAAAAGGCAAAAGGTAAAATCCTCAAGGAATTCATATCCTTTGGGTTACACGTTTCCTTTTCCAAGACTTGATTTCCTTTTCAAGACTGTCTTTGCTATTCATTTTCATCTCATTTTGGTATGCGTAAAAAAAAGAGAGAGAGAAACTAGAATGTACATAGTATGATTTGGTCAGCTGCCTCTTCCTGAGCACCTTGGGATAACTATGGTTATGACCTCTGCCCTCAAAAAATGTACACATTGTTGGAGAAACAGAACATAAATGTAAAAAGACAAACAATAATTTTTGGTTTCGTTAAGTTGTTTTTCTGTCATGTCCAACTCTTCATGAACCCATTTTAAGTTTTCTTGGCAAAGATACTGGAGTGGTCTGCCATTTCCTTTTCCAGCTCATTTTATAGATGAAAAAACTGAGGCAAACAGGGTAAAATGATTTGCCCAGGGTCACATAGGTGTTAAGTGTCTGAGGTCAGGTTTGAACTCATGAAGATGAATCTTCCTGACTCCAGGTCCCGCATGCTATCCATTGAGCCACCTAGCTCTGCTACCTTATATATATATATATATAATATGAGGTAGTAGATGTTCAGTGCCAAATGAACAGTTGTTTTCCTAGATGCTTACCATAATTCTCATTACTTGGCTGAGGTAAAGAATATGAGCCCTGGCCATGCCCTTACTGATTATCATTTTACCATCATGGAAATCAAAGGTGAGAGTGGTTAAATAGCTTTCCTAAGAAGACATAGGCAGCATCAGAGAATGGACAATGAATCGTACATCTGAAATAATCACTCCTCTGACTGGATACGTCATGTCCTGGTCAAATGAGACTCTTATAGCTTTGTAAAGGGTTTGGGGTGACTAAAAGGTGTCTTCATCATTGTACAGGAGAGAAGAAAGGATTTGAAGTCAGTAG
>NC_058131.1:140995123-141035905 GCF_016433145.1 Gracilinanus agilis | reverse complement strand
ATATATATATATATATATATATATATGTATATATATATATATATGTAATATGAGGTAATAGATGTTCAGTGCCAAATGAACAGTTGTTTTCCTAGATGTTTACCATATTTCTCATTATTTGGCTGAGGTAAAGAATATGAGCCCTGGCCATGCCCTTACTGATTATCATTTTACCATCAAGGAAATCAAAGGTGAGAGTGGTTAAATAGCTTTCCTGAGAAGACATAGGCAGCATCAGAGAATGGACAATGAATCGTACATCTGAAATAATCACTCCTCTGACTGGATACGTCATGTCCTGGTCAAATGAGACTCTTATAGCTTTGTAAAGGGTTTGGGGTGACTAAAAGGTGTCTTCATCATTGTACAGGAGAGAAGAAAGGATTTGAAGTCAGTAGACCTGGGATCAGATCCTGGCCCACACCACTTACTAGCTATGTGACTTTGGGCAAATCTATTAAATGAAGGAATTGGACTCCATGTCTTCAAGGTCTCCTCTGATTATAAATTCATTATCCTAGGATTAGTTCCCATTTGGTTGCAGCTAAATCACTTGGGCTTAGTCACCCCAAAAAAGTAACGTCACCAATCACTAACTTCCTAGAAATGTCAGGAAAATGAGGCCTAAAGCCCTTTTCCATCACCAAGAGACCTTCATGTACCCAAAATGTAACCAGTACTTACCTAAAGACAAATCACAAACCAAGAATTAATATTATTCACCTTTTTGTTAGGTAACTAGCATATTGCAATTATATCATGCCTATTAAGAAACTTGGATTTCTAGACTTGTACATGGCTTTTATCTACAAATATTAGCTTTATAGTTAAGCTGCTTGCTCTCAATCTCTCGTGCATTTCATGTTTAATTAAAAAGCTCCTGATACTCATTCTCGGCTGCCCTCTAAAAATTAGTTCTAAAAGTGCATTCTTTGTGCTGTCATCACAAACCTTTCCTTCCTAGATATTTTCAGGGATTTCATCGACCAAATAAATCAAGCTTTAAAAAATTGATTTCTTCGGGTTTTAAGGAAGGCAGGATGTTCCTCGTAGCTGAGGTGTGGACTTAAAATAAAATGGACTTATTCTAAATTTAGGTCCAATAGGCACCAAGTGAATATCTTAAACTATCATATTTTCTGTTATATTGGTTTCTACATCTGGAAAAATAGGATATTTATAGAATAGCCTATGTTGGTCTAGCACTTAGCTGTAAAATGGATGGCTATAATTACTTCTTTCACAGAGAAGGGAAGACAGAGGGTTGCAAAGGTTAAAGGACTTCACTAAGGTCACAAAGCATGTTGATAATAGAGCTAGGATAAAAAAATGATGTCCTATTGTTTCCAGGAGGAGGGAAAACTCTCCCTTCTCCAGTCTGGGGAAGGGTGAGAAGCACGAAGCATCGAACTCAAAAGCTTATAACAGCAATCTCACAAATGGCTTGACCCAAGCAGAATGTCACAGTCTTGCTTGAAATTTTGCTAGAGGCATGTGATATGAAACGTAATTTTAGCCATCTCAGAATCAGTCCTACTTTCAGGGGTAACTGCACAGTTGCTTTAGACAGAAAGTGATCCACTCCCAAAGGAGAAGCCAAGTAGAAGAGTAGGACATAATGCCACTTGTTAGGAATAAGCATGGGGTATTAGATACTTGGGACATATGTGGCATTAGGGGAACTTTGGTCAGATGGGATGGACCAGATAATCCATCTCTAATATTCTGCCTTCCTGTGATGTATATTAGTTCCTGAATGACCAAGTTTCATGCCAAGGGCATAAAGTATCAAATAATATGTCTAATTATTTGTCCAGGCAGAATAAGCCCATTCAATTATGTCTTTTGTGTCTATGCTCCTCCATTCAAACATAGGTTCAAATCATAGAGGTACCACATTAAGGCAGAACTGGCTTAATTCAAACCCATTCATCTTTCTGTGCTCACATATATTTTAAATGAGGTATCTAAGTGGCACAGTGGATAGAGTTCTGGGCCTAAAGTAGGAAGACCTGGATTCCAATGGAATCTCAGGCTCTTAGTAGCTTGATGACCTGGAGCAAATCTGTTTGCCTCAGTTTCTTCAACTGTAAAATAGAGATAATAAAAGTAGTTACCTCCAAAGGATAATCCTGAGGTTCAAATGAGATAAATTTGTAAAGTGTTTAGTATAATGCTTGCCTCAAAGCAGGCACTATAAAAATGTTAGTTATTATTATTAGTGTAAATATCATGCACTTTGCTCAGACTGGCCAATTTAATGAAATATCTTGATTGTTCTATAAAATAAAGGGATTAGTTTAGTTGATCTGTAAGGTTTCATACAACTTTAACATTCTGTGAGTCAGTGAGTATGACTGATTGGACTTCATTCCTTAGCTAGTAGTTAATTATTAATTATTAACTAGCTAGTAAATTCCTGAAGTTTAGATACAGACCACTCTTCTGCTCAATAAACTCCAGTGGCTCCCTATTACCTCTAGAATCAAATACAAATGCCTCTCTTTTAGCATTTAAAGCTCTTCACATCCAAGCTCCAGTTTTTCTTCAAAGGCTTGTTTCTCCCTCAATCCTTCATGCCTCCTTATGTTGGTCCTCACATACAACTTTCCATCCCCTGTGTCTTTGCCTGGAATACACCTACTTCTCACCTTTGCCTTTTTGAGTCTCTAGACTTTTTAAAAGTTCAACTTAAACACAATCTCCATCATGATACCTTTCCTAACCCTCATCCTGAGTTGCTAGTGCCCTCTCTTTGAAAATATCTAATGTTTACTTGGCAAATCTTTTGTATGTACTTATCTGTGTACATGTTGTTTCTCCAAATAGAGTGAGCATTTCTCGAAAGCAGAGTTAGTTTCATTTTTGCCTTTACAGCCCCAGCATAGCATCTTTCCTATTTTTGGTGCTGTTCAGTTGTTTCAGTCACATCTGACTCTTAACATTTAGGATTTTATTGGGAAAGATACTAGGGCGATTTGCCATTTCCTTCTCTAGCTCATTTGTCAGATGAGGAAATTAAGACAAACAGAGTGAAGTGACCTGCTCAGGATGACATAGCCTGCAACGTGTCTGAGGGCAGATTTGAACTCGGGTCTCTTCCTTGACTCAAGTCTGGCACGGTCTCCACTCCACCACCTACCTGCCCTATCTTGCCTATAGCAGATGCTTAGTAAATGCTATTCATTGATTATTTTTTAATGAATTGACCAATGTCATCATCATGTAGCCTAAGTGAGGGCAAATGAGGAGAAACACATGAGTGTCGAATTCTCTGGGAAAATAATGAACATATCTGAATTCTGGATGTGACTATTATTGGCATGGCAGGGGCTAAAGTTGCTGCTTGGGAATATTACAAGGAAATAAAATAAGCCAAGGGCATAAGTAATTCAAAAGTGTTTATCAAGCAACACACAGAGCCCGAGGAACCCAACCAAATGCATTTGCCGGAGAGAGTGACAATGATGTTGTCCAGTTTTGCTGGCTACGTGACAAGCTCAGATGCTTTCTCCCCCTCAAGGCAAAAGACAACAGAGCATTGCAGGCAAAAACACGAAGTTACATAGGCTTTTTGTTAGCAAGGGGACTGCAATTTAGAGTTGGCAAGGTTTCTTGGGTTCATCTGAACACCCCCCTTCCCACAACTAGGCTGGGAAGCTCAATAAAAGACCAAGAAGTATCTCTAGCGAAGAAGATGTTGCGTCTGTTGGCGATGTAGCATAAGATGTGGATACAAAGCGTATATTGAATAAAAGCAAGTGGTCTTTACTGGTGGGTAAGAATGTAAACTAGGGGGCAAGTGGCTTTGTTTTCTGGAAGGTTGTTTCGCATCAAGAAAGCCACAGGCGTCAAACAATCCCCACAGCCTTGGTTCAATGTTGCTTTCTAGATGTGATCAAAAGCAGACTGGAAAGCCAACAGTTGGCAGTTGCAAGTTGCATAGTGGGTGGTAGAGAGGTGCAGCTGTCCATTACAGAGGCAGAGAAAAATTGGCCTTACCAGGGAATTAGCTGATTTATATTCCATTCCCCACTCCCTGTATAATAATAGTGAGCATTTCTCTAGTACTCACTAGGTGCCAGGCACAGTACAAATTTTATCTCATTTGATCTTTACAACAAACTTAGGAAATGGGTGGTGCAATTATTCTCATTTTACAAATGAGGAAACTGAGGCAAACAGAGGTTAAGCAACGTAATTACCCAGGATCAAACAGCTAGTGAGCATATGGGCTGGATTTGAACTCAGGTCTTCCTGACTCCAGCCTCAGTATTAAAAAGCACTGGTGCATATATGTATATGTATATGGTATGTCTGGATTATCATGCATTGAGAAAATACCATAATATGGCATTATGACATTGAGAATGAATGATGAATTTCAAATTTAAATTCCTATTTTGCTTGGGTATGATCACCAAACTGCTCAGCTAGCTGAAAAAAATAATAGTAGCTATAATTTAGTTATTATAAATTATTATATTATTATAAATTCCATACTATTATACATATTATATAAATAATAAAATAATAATAGCTATAATTTATTATATTATAAATTACCATGCTGTTATATATGTATTATGTAAATTACTATACAACTGTAAGTTTTACCAGATATGTTACTCATGTTAATTCATTTGATCCTCACAACAATTTTGTGAGATAGCTACAATTATTATTCCCATTTTAATGATGAGGAAATTGAGACATAGAGAGGTTAAGTGACTTGTCTATGAGTGTCTGAAGCAGGGTTTGAACTCAAGTATTCCCAGTTTCAAATCTAGGGCTCTATCTACTGCTGTCTCTAGCTGAACCTGTGATTTTATTAGCTCAGTGCAATGAAGTCCCAGTATGGAAAAAAAGTGTAGAACTCACTCCACTATATTGTTTGGCAACTGCAACATACCTTTTTAGAAAGTCAGAGCTTAAGTGACTTGCCCAGGGTCACAAAGTTAGTATGTATCAGAAGCAGGACTGAAACCCAGGTCCTTCTTGGTTTCAAGATGGGCATTTTATCCATTCTGCCACCCTGCCTCTCCAATACATACATTAATATCTTAAATTTACCCTCTTGAAGAAAGAGATAATTATTTCCAAATCCGTCATCTACACACACACACACACACACACACACACACACACACGTGTGTTTGTGTGTGTATATATACATTATATATATGAATGATGTAGATATAGATATTAAAAATCCAATGTTTTTCTCTTTATAGTTGAATATACACTACCCAGACATTAGTGACCTTCTAAACTCAACTGGCTTCTTTTTTTTAATTATAGATTCACATGTTTTCACCAAATAGGCTACTCAAGTTTAACCTTGAATTTATAAGAAGGGATGGTGAAATATGATTAAAAGCCCTTTAGGGGGCAGCTAGGTGGCTTACTGGATTGAGAGTCATGCCTAGGGACAGGAGGACCTGGGTTCAAATCTGACGTCAGACATTTCCTAGCTAAGGGACCCCAGGCAAGTCACTTAACCCCCATCGCCCAGCCCTTATTGCTTTTCTGCCTTGGAATCAATACACAGCATTGATTCTAAGATGGAAGGTAAGGGGTTTTTTTAAAGTCCTTTAGAAGAAACTGAAGTTATCTCCACTAGTTTGTTAAGGACTCTGACTTCTGTGCAATATATCCTTCAAAGGATGCTAAGGGATTATAGTTTTGGAGCTGGGAGATATCTCCAGGGGCCATATAGCCTAACCTCATCCTTTTTATTTCTAAACAGATAAGGAAACTGAAATTTGGAGAGCTAAATCAGCTTGTCCAAGGTCGCCTGGGCAGGAATTAGAAGGAGGATTTGAAACGAGATCTTTGGATTCTAAATCCAGTGCTCTTCATCATGGTGCTTCCGAGGACCCGTATAGTAGTCTCCATTAACTCTTATTTATTGTCTATGCTCCATAAAATAACTTTAAATGTATTACTGGGGAGAAAGAAGCATTTCCAAATGTAAGGAAGTTCCCAATTCAATTGAAAAGTCATCTATTAAGTTCCTTTTGGGGCTGCTGGATGGTGCAATAGACAAGAAATTGGACCTGGCATAAGGAAGACCTGAGTTCAAATCCAGTCTCATTCACAAGTAAGCAACTCCTGTCTGCCTCAGTTTCCTCAACTGTAAAATTGGGATAATAAAATGAGAGAACTGTAAGGTGCTTAGCACAATCCCTGGCACATAGCAGATATTATGGAAATGCTAGTTATTTTTATTATTACTATATACAAGCCACTGTATTAAGTACTTAATGAATAAAAATAATAGAAAAAAATTATCAAGTGCTAAAAATGGGTCCATCACCCTGTTTAAGTCCTGGTGTTCAACCAAGTAATCATTTATCAACATTTGATTAAAGTTAGTATGTTTCAGGCACTGAGGGTACAAAGATAAAATGGAAAAAGTCTTTGTCCTTGAGGTACTTATATTCTAATGGGGAAAACCACCTGAACATAATAGAAGTGTTTACGTAATTTAGGAGAGGCAGTGTGGCTTCAGTGAGGGGATACCGTGAAGAGATGTGAGCCTGGATCCAGTTCCAAGGTTCTATGTTACATACAAGGAATCTAATTCTACAAAGAATTTCCCCAACATGTTTCACCCAGCTTCTGTCAGACCTCAATACTGAGGTACACAGAGCTATTCATGCCAGGCTATGTGCAAGTGGCCCCTCCCTTCATTTTCACTCTGGCTATATTAATGTCCAAGGGAATATATGATACTTAGCAGCAGGTGCCATAACTTTAGATTCTGGGGACAAGGCACTGTCTATTTGGGGTGTGAGGCTACTTTTGTTTTCAGACCATCTCACCAGCCTTGTTTGTGGACGCCTGGGAAAGCACAGGAGATATGGAGCTGAGGCTATTTCTGCAAACCAAAAACGTCAGTCATCTGGCTAGCTTTGTTCCATTAGTACAGAGGGTATTCTGTATATATAAGGTATATATAGTAATCTCCTTATCAGCTATCTTGCAACTATGTGCCATTAGCAATTAGGAGCATTGCTAATATATCTGTATCATCGCAAATATATCTGTATATCCAGGGAAAATGTTTCACAACACATGACCTACGGATTAGAGGATCCATCTATCTCCCTTTCTTTTCTTCTCTCCTTCCATTCTCTTCCTCTACCCTCTCTTATTACTTTGAAGGCCAGTAGAGACTGGGTTTTGGCCCCCTGGCCCCTTTCAACATTAGCAAAAATAAAGAATTGTTAGTTGGAGAAAAAAATCATAATAGATTAGGTCTAGGGATGGACTTGTAGACAGGGAATGAGAGAAGCCTTTGACTTTGCCACTTACCACAAAAGCCACTTAATTTCTTTTTTTTTAACCCTAACTTCTGTCTTAGAATCAATGCTCTGTACTGGTTCCAAGGCAGAAAAGTAAGGGCTAGGCAATGGGGGTTAAGAGACTTGCCCAGAGTCAAAAAGCTAGGAAGTGTCTGAGGCAACATTTGAATCCAGGACTTCCTATTTCTAGGTCTGGCTCTCAATTTACTAAGCCATCTAGCTGCCCCTACTATTTAATTTCTATTCATTAGTCTCTCAATCAATCAGCACATATTTATTAAGCGATTACTTTGTACTAGGCACTAAGGATACAGGCACAAACAATTCCTAGTTCCAAATAACTGTAGATTTTAAAATTAATATTCAACATCTTCAAAGTATATTTATAAAGATTTATGAATATTTAACTAGAGAGCTAGAGAAAACAGGGAGCGCTCACCAAAACCCACTCACATGGAAGAGAGATCAAGAGGCATTCCCCAAAACTTAAATACAATAACGTAAAAGACGCATGTAAACACAAAGGAAAAGAAAATTTGGGGGCGAGGGAAGAATTCTGGGAGATGAAGTCTAAAGAATACAAAATTTCCACTTACACAGAGCTCACATTCTAATGAAGGAGAAAGCATGGATATGTAAAAATATATAAAGCACAGATATGAATTGAATAAGTACAAATTAGTCAAATCTAATGTTTTAAGTTTGGAGGATCAGGAAAGGCTTTAAGTAGGCAATGGCATTTTAGCTCTACTAACCAACTGGCCTCTGAAGGCATATCAATGCAACAGCCTAAGCAACTATTTTGGGAAATGATAAAGTTGCTAATTCATTGGTCATCTGAGTAACCAAAATGCTGCTTTCCCACCATTCCATTTCTAAAGATTGTCAGGCTAAAACAGTGAAACTAATTTATATTTCCTTACTCATATCTGAACTCCTTCTAAGAATGGCTAGTGGCTCAAAAATGATTGACAGGTGTGATAAATTCTCTTGAGACAGCAATTTGTAAAAGAAAGTAGGAGTCATTTAAATGTCATGTCTAACCTTCGGGACCCTTAAGCAATATCTCTGTAATGTTGTTTGTTACTTCAACTATCCAAGATTTCATCTGCAAGGATCCTTCCACTAAGAGAAGCATGGGCATCCTTAAGGAGAGATAGGTGGATGCTTAGGACAGGGAAGTCCAACCACTACCACCATTTTGACCATCACATACCCCTGGATACTGAGCTCAAATGACTTGGGGATTGAAGTGTATCCCAGTCAAGGCCCTGTAGCTATCACTTGTGAAAGCAATCCAGGTGGAGAAGGTGCCAGCCAAATCCACCAAGTGATAATTATTTGCAACTTAAAGAGTAATCAAGATATCTATCTTACTTCCAGTAAATCTCCTTGAGGGAGAGATAAGAGACACGTTTCAGGCAAGTCTAATGATCATTATCTCTTCAACCACTACCTCTCTTGAAACCTTGATGGAGATGGCTCAGAATCCCGAATCCAAGAACCTTGGGAATAGCAGGGCTTTCCAGATCATCATTTCTGCTTCTAGCCCAGAGTCCACAACCATCATTGAGGAAAGTAATCCCTTTGGAGAAGGGATATATCTTCCTCACCACCACAAATACTACCTGCAGCTGAACAACTGGGAATGATGGGAATGTAAGCCTTACTCTAGATGTGGCAATACTTCTCAGACTATGGATCCTACTTTCAAGCTAGCCTTCAAAGATATCATCATGGGAATCCAAACCCACAGAGATAAGGCCCGGCAATTGCTTCTGAGGTGATGTAACTAGAATTATCAAATCCCAGAAAAGAAATTATTTACCATCTGAGTTCCTTGGTTACCATCAAAAGGTTCGATATGAGAAGCTGGTCTGATTTCATCAGTAGAAATGACATTAAATTACCATCTGCTTTCTAGTTGCATCTTAAATGTTGTTGGAGTTGTGGTATATATAGGCTAACCAGAAAAAATTTAGACCAAAACAGTTTAGTCAATGGTTTTGTGTAAACCTAGCTAATAAGGATGGGAATGACTTTGGCTAAATCTCAAGTATCAACAAATAACTAAGTATTGCTTGAGAACCTATTAAGTATTCACCTCTTTGCTAAGTGCTGTAAGATTGGACCCTTTCACACAAAAGTTCATAATTTTATAAACAACTGATGTTCTGTCTCATGAAGATAAGTTCCCATAGGGTGGGATGTCTGGTTCAGGTGTGAAATCAGCATTCTACTCATCAGGCAGTTCTGAATTAGTATGGAAAGTATACTCTAAGTCTTTTGGCAAATTGGTTGTTTTTGTAAAACCACACTCCTTAATGCTTGGAATTCAGTGGTTTCATTTACTCGTATAATTAGAGTTGGAAGGGATCTTAGAGGTCATCTAGTCCCAAGCCTTCATTTGTCAGAAAAAAGTCCAGATGGGTTAAAGGACCACTTTGTTACAAAGGTAGTAAGGAATTTGAACCCAGGACCTCTGAGTCCCCATTAATGCAGTGCTTTTTCTAAAGCAACATGACAATGATATGAGCTAATGGTTATACCATAATTATACCATAAGCCAGCCCATAAAATAACTAAAATAGTAAAATTGAGCCTTAAATCCCCAAAAGCCACTGAGACTGACCTTCTCTGAACTCTGTAAAATTTTGAGACTCTGACCTACCTTTCTAGTCTTCCTATACTTTAGTCCTCCCTACACACACACACACACACACACACACACACACACACACACACACACTTTCATACTGACACTGGACTCTTTTCTGTCCCTTATACACCACGCCATCTCTTAATTCTGGGTATTTTCTTCTTTCTTTTTAAACCCTTACATACAAGGCAGAAGAGTGAGAAGGGCTAGTTAAAGAGGGGTAAGTGACCTGCCCAGAGTCTCACATCTAGGAAATATGAGTCCACATTTGAACCCAGGACCTCCTGTCTCTAGGCCTGATTCGCAATCCACTGAACCACCCAGCTGCCCTCAGTCCTGAGTATTTTCACTGGTTGTCCCCCATACCTGGAACTCTCTCCTTCTTCATTCCCACCTCCTTATCTCCTTCACATCTCAGCTCAAGTCCCGCCTTCTACAAAAAGCCCTGAGACAGGTAGATGGAGTAGCAGATAGAGTTCATGGCCTGAAGTCAGGAAGACATGAGTTCAAATCCAGTCTCAGAACCTAAGTGTGTGATCCAGGACAAGTTACTTAACCTCTCTCTAAATAAATTTGTTCATCTATAAAATGCAGATTATGTAAAACACTTAGCACAGTGTCTGGTATATTTGTTATTGCTCTTCACTTGTTTTCAGTCATTTCTGATTCTTCATAATCCCATTTGAGATTTTCTAGGCAAAGACACCGGAGTGGTTCACCATTTCCTTCTCCAGTTCATTTTACAGATGAGGAAACTCAGGCAAATGGGGTCAAGTGACTTGTCCAGGGTCACTCAGCTAGTAGGTATCTGAGGCCAGATCTGAACTCAGGTCTTCCTGATTTCTAGCCCTGAGATCTATCCATTGTTCCACTCTACCTAGCTGCCCCACATATATACATTTTAGCTGCTATTTCTCAACCTCCTTGGTGCCTTCCTCTAAGATAATCACTTTATCCTGTATATATATTATTTGTACATAGCCATTTGTCAAGTCTTACTTAATATCCTCTGAACTTCTTTAGAGGAGGAACCATTGCTGTTCTTATTGCTGTTTGGTGGAGGGGAGCTTTTTAAAAATTTCCTGTGCTCAGTACAAATAACTTAATATTTGCCCCCTTGTTTTACTTCAAAAACTATAGACCCTTTTTCAGAATAATGTTTTTAAATACGTAAAATAAAATGCATAGGATAAAAAAGGAAACTATACTTAAATGCAGTTGTCAGAATAAAACACAAAGATACACAGCTCACAGGCTCCAGGTTAAGAATCCCTGTGTAGAGGGACAGTCCCAAGGCTGAGGAGGTAAACTGGTTGGGGCCATGTTAGCTCTCACAACACTGAAGGGGGATGATCGCAGAAGAAGAGGGATCATAATCAGAGAAAGTTTCATATGTGAAAGAAGGTATCCATGTCAGAATGAGGAAGGGTTTTAATTCTGATCTATGAGGTTTTAATAAATCACACATTTGTAAGCAAAGGATTGCCTGTACTTGACCTTCTAATTATATTTTTATTTGATTTCTTTTCCTTCAAGAAAAAAGTTAAGTCCACATCAGTTGAAAAGATCACTTATCTCTGCAATCAGCCAAGAACAAATAGTGGGCCAAAGCAAACGATATGCAATTGGAAAGGGGGGGACAGCAAAAGGACAAAGCAGCCAGCACTATATTAAACTGTAAATATTAGAGACTTCTAACCTTTCTTCTTTCTAAGCAAATGGCAAGTTCTCCAATAAGATCGTTAATCAGAAATGTCTAAAAATAAAAGTCCAAGGTCCCAGAGGTATCCATCTTACCTAGCAATTGAAATGTTATCTCTCCAGGATGAACTTTTTTAGGCTGAAGTTATAGGAAAAAAATATTCTCTAAGTTCCT
Source organism: Gracilinanus agilis (assembly GCF_016433145.1). Classification (NCBI taxonomy): domain Eukaryota; kingdom Metazoa; phylum Chordata; class Mammalia; order Didelphimorphia; family Didelphidae; genus Gracilinanus; species Gracilinanus agilis. The sequence continues at coordinate 141,024,060 of NC_058131.1, read as the reverse complement.
AGTGAAGCAGCAGATCCTGATTTGTTTCATTCAGTCCTCCCCCATCCTCTAGCACCTTCTTTGCCTCCCCCCTACACTGCCTCTGATCTTCTCCTCTTGAGGCAGAGGTCCCTATCTATCAATTAGAAACTAATCTGTGCTGGTGGCAGTGAGGTGGCTCGCTGGATTGAGAGCCAGACTTAGAGAAGGGATGTCTTGGGTTCAAATGTGACCTCAGACACTTCTTAGTCATGTGATTCAAGGCAAGTCACTTAAACCCCATTGCCTAACCTTACCTAGCCTCTTCTGCCTTGTAACCAATACACAGTATTGATTCTAAGATGGAATATAAGGGATTCTAAAAAAGAAGAAAATAATCTAATTTATGCTGATGTGTTGGACCACTTCTGTGTACTGTCACTTACATAGGACTGGGACAGAGAAACTGTGTGATTCCTTGATTTACCTTTCATGAAAATGTCCCTTCTATGAGATATCTAACAAATAAGGACAGAGGTCCAAGTTTCTATTGAATCAAATGAGATAATAATTATAAAGCACAGCACCATACCTGGCACCTATCAAGTACTATTTAATGTTAATTATTATCATTGTTGTTGTAAATTATTATTGTCATTATTATTACACTGTCTTCAAACACTACTAGAATTTTTGTACCAGGCTTGGCATCTTGGTCAAAATCTTCATAACAAATCTGATGCAACCCACTTTTATATGCACAGTAGAAGATGATTGCTGCATTCGTTGTGCCCCTTTCTTTTGCATCATTATGTGGGGGGGAGGATAATGATGGGAGAAAAAAACACAAATAGGCACTTGTCAAAACCTAGAATCTCAGTGGAGAGCAGGACATGGAAAGTAAAAATAATGGCTCCATCATCATCATCATCATCATCATCATCATCATCATCATCATCATCATCATCATCACTTTTCCAAAATCAACACTGTCTATTTTTGAAACTTTCTCTTCATGATGTCTAGGCATAGTCCTATTCAAATGTAAACATTTTTCTTTTTTTCCATTAAGTTTTCATTTATAACTGCTGTAAGAATTGTTTTTGAAGGGTCCAGATTTCATAATCTTCCTAGTTTGGGTAAGTGTTGCTTTCTTGGATTCGATCTCATTTTAGTTCCCAGACTGTCAATAAAATTAATGTCAAAAACAAAGATTTTGCCCATCTGTCATTACTGAAGATAAAATAAATGAAGAAATCAACTTGGCAATATAACATCATAGCCAATGGTTAAAATGCTCTTCCTGGGTATACCCTGGAGAAAGTATGTTGTTTTTTCATTAGAGTCAGTCATGCCTCACTCTTCATGATGCCATTTCAGCTTCTGATGAAGGAATCAGTCTCTGATGAGAATGTGGGCAAAAGTCCGAGGTGAGAAGGAACATGTAAGGAAAAGGTTAGGATGAACATGGACTCAGAAGTCAGAGGGCTACCTATATAATATTGGGCAAGTTACTTATATTCCCTGGGACTCAGATGACTTTTCCTTAAAATGAAAAAGTTAGGCTGACTGGCCTCGATTACTTCTCAGTTTTTGCTAGGAAATCATCCCTAAGATAAGAGAAGTCTATGGAAAGCACCTCAACCCAAAGCTCAATAGAGAGTAAGATGGATGCTAAAGAACTTGCCAAAGCAGACTAGATAGTTTGAAAATAAATAGAACACTATCTTTCAAATCTGTCTTCTTAGGAGCTAATGGGTGTCCTTTGGCATATGCATACACCCACCTTGAAATCACCTCATGTCTTTTCTGCCCTTTCTGATGACTACTTTAAAAACCTTTGAAACTTCTTACCCAGTTTTTCAGGATAGCCATGAATTTGGACTAATAGAGAGTCCAAGTCTACACTCTACCCATTTATAAGAAAATGATATAGCAATACAGAAAGTGGGTGTCAGGAGTCTTCAAATCTAAGACCCTAGGCAAGTCATTTCACTCTGCTTACTAAACTTCCTCATCTGTAGAATCATCTGCAGAAGGAAATGGTAAACCATGCCAGTATCTCTGCCAATAAAACCCTAATCGAGGTCACAAAGAGTTAGAAATGACTGAACAACAACAATAATGAGATCTAGTACCATGGGTGTTTGTTGTGAGAAAGGCTCACTGCAAGCCCTTCCAGTGAGAGGAAATGCCAAGAACATTATAAGGGGGTGGGTGGGAAGAGAGCATTGAGCTGTGAAGGAAATTAAGAATGCTAAAAGGGAAGGTGAGGAATAAGTATGTTCCAGACATGGAAGACAACCTATGAAAATGCCCAGAGGTAGGTGATGGCATGACTTGTTCTGGAATCAGATAGTAGGCTAGTTTGGCTGGAGGATAGAATGCATGAAGGGGAGCAACACGAGATTATCCAATAAAGATAAACCAGGGCCAGATTATGAAGGGCTTTAAGTGTTAGCTACTGTTTTAAGTGATAAGCTAAAGAGTGTACATTTTATTCCAAGAAAATAAAAAGGAAGCCACTGAAGGTTATTGAACAGGAAGCTTACGCTTCCAAAAATTATTTTGGAATTTGGGTTGCAGAGGAAAGAGATTAGAGAATAGGAATCCAATTAGGAAACTTTTGAAATAGTGTGAATGAGAGGTAATGAGGAACTGAAGTAGGCTTGTGGCTATGTGAATGGTGAGAAGGGAGAATTGGGAAGGATGCTGTGTAATTGCCAATAAGGTAGACAGAAAAATAGATAAGATTGTGGAAGGTCATATGGAGGGTCAGAAGAAGTGATACAAGGGCACCCTCAAGCTGTCTCTGAAGAACTTTGATATCAATTGTGAGACATGAGAGGCACTGGCACAGGACTATCCAACATAGCATCCCTGGATCAAAGAAAGCAGCTATGCTCTCTGAGCAAAGAAGAATTGCAATAGCTGCAAAGAAATATGAGGTATGCACTTTAAGAGACAATCTCCATCCCAAATGTTCAGATGGGCTATTTGCACCCAACCTGTGGTAGAGCCTTCTGAGCTTTTGATTTGGTCTGATCAGCCACAGTTGGACACACTGTACATTAATTCTGACATTCAAATATCATTTTAGTCATCTTCAAGTATAAAGGACAACAACAAGATAGTGGAAATCTCTATTTCTATTTTCTTTTTTTCTCAGTTTTTTCCTCTTTCTTTCTCCCTTTGGATGAAACCAAAAGTTGCAGCCAGTCATTCCCTTATACCTAAGTAAAAAGCCTAACCTGAAAACATGACACATTAGACCAAGAACTAAAGGCATGGATTCCCCAAGTATGGGACAAACAGTAAGAAAGAAAAGTGAGGAAGACATGATCAGGGGGACAAAAAGGAAAAACAAAATACTGTCTTCCAAGGCTTCTCCTTTCCTCTTTACCTTCCTCAAGCTTCAAATACTGTTAACAGAACCTCAAAAAAATCTCTTTCCATCTCAACAATCCTAGAGTACCTTCTTGTTTTCCATCCTAAATAATCCTATGTTCTGTGTGCCTCAACCCACTTTTAAGCTGCACTGACATGCTGTCGCTCTGAAGCTCAGGCTGAAAATGAGAGATTTATTTTGAGGAAATGCTCCCTGCTTTAAGGGTGACATAACTTTAAATCAGATGACGATCTCATAATCAGCAACACTGAAGATGCTTTTTATGGGCTAGCCTGAAATAAAGATGGAGCAAATGCACTCTCCGCTTTCCTATTAGTGGAGATTTATAACCCTTTCTCATGAACTGTATATAGATTCTGCTGGCCAGGGGCATTATTTATTTAGCAGATCAGCACTCCTTCTAAGACATCTCTCAATGAACCTCAACACCAGGAAAAAGCCATTACTCACCAAAATCTGCCCTGTTTCTTGACCCCTCCCACTGACACACATGTTTCTTTTGTGTGTGGAATGGATCTCAAAGACAAAATTCATCTTCTCTGAATTTAGATAAAATCAAGAATAACCATTTTTCCAAAGGTAAATCAGTGGTAACATATTTGCAAGTACTTATAAATCTCTGCTCTTCTATGTGTGTATGTGTGTGTATTTCAATGACCCTTGAAAGAAGGTGATTAACTTTTCAGTTCAATTCATCAAATTTTTAAATCCTACTATGTGCCTACATGGGAATAACATGTACAGAGATGAATTAACCACAACATCATTTTGAAGGTAAGAGTAATAAGGAAATCACCTCTTGTGGATCAGGAAAGATCAGAAAAGACCTCTTGTAAGAGCCTGCTCTTAAGTCAAGGACTGAAGAAAGCCAAGATTTCCAAGGAATGAGGAGGGACACCATTCTATGGGGGACCAGCCTATAGAAAGACATGGAGATGTGAGATGGAATGTCTTGTATGGCAGATGGCAAGTAGGAAAATTTGGCTAGAACATAATACATAAGAGAGAATAATGTGTAGTCTGCCTGGAAAAATAGGTTGGAGCCAGATTTTGAAAGACAGATAGAGGAACAACAGGAAACCATCAAAGCTAGAGAAGTTGCATGGACAGCAATGAACTCAATTCACTGAATTCAAAATCTATTAGGAACTTCCTGAAATTAAAGGACCATATTAAGCCCTGGGAACACATAGACAGAAAAATACACAATTATTGTTCTCAAGGAGTTTACCATCCAACTGGAGGGAGGTTTAAAAGATATATGTGCTGACAAACACAAATATCTAAGTTTTTGGAAGAAGCACTCACTAGCTGACAAAAACTGCTGGGAAAATTAAAAAACAGTATGGCAGAAATTAGGCATACGCCAACACATCACATCATATATCAAGGTAAGGTAAAAATGGATACAAGATTTAGAAGTAAAGAGGGATAGTATAAACAATTTGGAGAGCATAAAATTGTTTACCTATAAGATCCATGGAAGAGTTTAGTTCCAAACAAGATATAGAGAACATTGACATATAAAATAGATAACAACTTTGACTACATTAAATTAAAAAGTTTCTGTACAAACAAAGGCAGTGTAACCAAGATTAAAAGGCAAACAAAGAAATGGAAAAAAAAATCTTCATTCTCTCTGACAAAGGATTCATTTCTCAGATATATAGAGAATTAAATCAAATTGATAAGAATACAAAGCATTTCCTAATTGACAGATGATCAAAGGATATGAATAGGCAATTCTCAAAGAAATTAAAACTATTTTAGTCATATGAAAAAGTGTTCTAAATCACTATTGATTAGAGAAATGTAAATTAAAATAACTCTGAGGTACCACCTCATATTTATCAGACTGTCTAACATGACAAAAAAGGAAAATGATAAATGCTAAAAAGGATGTAGAAAGATTGGGACAGTAATGCAGTGCTAGTGGAGCTATGAACTGATACAATCTGGAAAGCAATCTTTAACTATACGTAAAGGGCCATAAAACTAAAAACCCTCTAACCCAGCAGTACCATTACTCGGTTGGTATCCCAAAGAGATTAAAGATGAGGGGTGTGCTAAATCTGTACAAAAATATTTATAGCAGCTCTTTTTTTTTTGTAATGGCAAAGACCTGAAATCTGAAGGATGTCCATCAATAGGAGAATGGCTAAACAAGTTGCTTGTAACAGAAGGATCATTATTTCCTTCTTTCTGGAAGTCACTTCTCTCTTAATGCAGCCCAACATTACTCTAATTCTCTTGAATGACATATCAACATTGTTAATGCATATTGAGTTTTAAGACCATTACAATCTCCCCCTCAAAAAACCCCACTATATACAGACCTCCCCAATCTACATCTACTGTGTTTAATACATACATACATATATATATATATATATATGTATATATATATATAATGAGAGAGAGAAAGAGAACTAATTGATACTCACAATAGCTCTGTGTGACAAGACCCAAATTCCATCTACTCCTCCATGTATGGAATGAACTATTTCCTCATATCCACTTTTTAACAATCCCTAGTTTCTTTCATAATTTAGCTGAAACATCACGTCATGGGGGTCTTTCTGATTCCTTTGGCTATTGCTTGAAATGATCTAATATATGTGTGTATGAATGTATATCTATATGTATGCATGTTTATTATAGATTCTCATATATATACATATATATGTTTCTCCTGATAAAATATAAGCTCTTTGAGAGCAATATATTTCATTTTTGTCTTGATGTCCCTAGTGTCTAGCAGAAAACCTGGCACAAAGTAAATGCATAATAAATGTTTGTCAATGGATTGATATTATGAGTTTACTAGTATCATAATAGATTAAGCAGCAAACATTCAAAGCTTTATTTTTTTTTTGAAAAAGATAAATTCACAGTCCAGTACAGTAACATTCCATTTATCCTTCTCTGAAATATGGCACTGAATCCAGAAATAGGTGAGTTCTTTATCCTTAAATAACTGCTATTATGTTCCTGAAGCAAAGCTACATACTTTATAAAAAGTGAATCCTTCCAGGTACCCTTGCTCTAATGTAATGCTAATCTTATTTTTTTCTCTATATATTGTAATGGTGAAGTCCTGAAATAGGTTGCTTAACTAATTTCCTGGTCTTCAATAAGATTAAGAGCAACTAGCTAGGAGAGACAAAGGACAGAAAAGTGTAGAAGGACAATAAAAAAAAGGAGCAATGATGTTAGGGTAAGAAACATCTGATAAGACTGACAAGAGTGGAGGGATATAGACAAGACATTTTGGAAAAGACCCTGATATTAGAAAAGATTGAAAGCAAAAGGAGAAGGGGACAGAAAAAGATGAGATAGATAGATAGTATTATGGAAGCAACAAACACGAGCTTGGGAAGACTTTGGAGGATAGCAGAGGATAGAAAGACCTAGCATGCTATGACCCATGAGGTCATGAAGAGTTGGACATGATTGAACAATAACAACAAATCTCCTTGTGGCTTCCAGATGGTTATTCATGTCTTTCCTTTTCATATCCACCTCTTGGGAGCCCTAGTTTTCTTCAAATCACAGTTTCAGTATCACCTCCTTCACTAGGTCCAGATGGTTGTTTGATTGGTTGTTGTCCTTTGTACTCAAAGAGGACCAAAATGACATCACTGATGATATCTTTTGACTCAAGCATAAATTGGATTTAAGTGAGGCAGAGTTCCACAAAGTCATCAGCCTCACTCTCTTCCACAGATATCAAGGTTCAGCAGCCAAAAGTCAGGATAATCAGTAAAGCCTCGGTGGGGCAGTGGATGACCATTGCTTCTTCATTGTCTAACCAAGCTCAAAGCACTCCACAGTGCCTGCTTCTACCATCTTCATAGCCATTGGAATAAATTGCTTCTGTTTACCATTTCTGGCAGGCAAAGTTTTCACATGTCCATGGTAGATGCTTTCCTAACTTGAAATAGATGAGGGCTACTGTTTACCCTCAATCTGTTAGCCCACCTGAAAAGAAAGTTTATCAGGGAATGGCCACTGGGCATGCTACAGCTTCTTGGAGCCCCAAGTGAGAACTGTGTGGCAGGTAGATATCAAAGGAAGAAATCAGTCCTGAAACAGGCTTGCTGAGTGCTTACCCCACCTGTTCTGATACCCAAGTTTTTAAGGATGCCTCCTTTTTGTAATTACACTATATTATTTTATACTTACAGTATGTTCACTTGTCCATACCTCTGCACTATCACTCTGAGATATGTGGACTCCTTGAGGCCAGGACTTGTCTCATTTTTGCCTTTGTGTTTCCAGGGCTTGTTACAATGCCTGACCCATAATAGATGGTCAAGAAATGGATGATGCATTGAACTAATTTAAAAAAAAAGTGTTTAATGAACAATAGCTTGAATATAGGTAGCACTTGATGGTTACAAAAATACTTGCTTCATGTAGAGTCATTCATGTAATCACCCTTGTCGTGAAGATTGGTATGTACCCATGAGCAAAATTCAAATTTTTCTTGGATTGTTGTCCTTTAAAAATAATGTAGAAATTGCACACTTTAATATGTTGTATTCATTCTTTTTTTACTTGGAAAGGAGGGTTTATTTCCCTGTCTGGACTACTTGCCAAACAAAAGCCAGCCCTTCCTCTCTAACATACCGTCTCCGTCCCCCGCCCTTACCCAAAAAAGAAATTTTAAAAAAAACAACGATAATTTCAATAGACTATGGGTCCAAGGCATTGGGGGCTGTTGGGAAGGCCTTCCAAACTGAAAAGCCATTTGTCAAGTTTAAGCCCATAGTGTAATTTCACAGCCAAGACATAAACACATGGAAAGCGGCCCTCACCGTGAAGTTGATGACAGCCCTGGGCTGTGGCATCCGCAGCGTGACTGGAGCGCCTCAGACAGCGTGCACAAATGTTGCACAACATGAGGAAGAGGCCAGGCACAAGAACAGTAAATGCATTCCAAGTATTACAGTTGAGACAGTTGAGCCCTTTATACCCTTGTCCTCTTCCCTTATAGAAGCATCATGAAAGGTGCAGCCCAATGATGGGTGACAAAAGATACATTATCCCATAGGTGAAGGTACACAAGCAATAGAGTAATGACTGGGGAGGGAAGTGGGCTAAGGAGGGGAGGGAAGTGACTTGGTTCCAATTCCTGACAGATATGAAAGAAGCACTTTTTGTCTTGGCCTCAGAGCTTCTTGGAAGACCTTAGAAAGGAAGCGCGGGAGGGAAGGTAGTATAATACAGTGAAAAGCATGCTAGCACTAGAAGTAGAGAACTTGAGTTCAAAACCTACCGAAGCTAGGTGATTCAGGGAATAGAGAGCCAGGCCTGGAGTTGGGAGGGCATGAGTTCAAATGTGACCTCACACTTGTAACCTTTTTTTTTTAAGACTTTAGTTCTCATTTTCCCTAATATAAATATATCTGGAATTATTAAAATACATAGCATTAATTTATAAAAAAGATAAATTTTGAATGAAACAAAGCTATAAAATTGTTTTAAATTATATTATTATGTGAAAGTTATGCTCTGTATAAAATTTTATAACATTTTTGGCAGTTTAAAAAATTGGTATAAAGAGATATTTGGGGGTATCCTTTAAAAATTCAGTTTCCTTTAAAGTCATGATTCTCTTTCTTTTAAATAAAAAGTCTGCTTGAGGTAGTATGTTAGAAGATTCCTTTGGTTCCACTCAATAGTACCAGTGTAATTATATGTCCAAGTAGTAAGACTGAAAAGTAGGAGTCTTCTATAGCCTTCCAAGACCTGTTTATAGATCCTTGTGTTATTTTCTCCTTGAAAAATTGTGAGGTATTTGGACTGAATTTTAGTGCCCATAAGGGTGTTAATGGTATAACTCTAAAACCCAAACTGAAATTTTTCTTTGGACAATGGTTTAAAAAAAATGGAAGCTCTATAGGCTAATGGAGCATGACCTGAGCCTGTTCTTTATCTGAGCAGAAGGGTTTGTTTACCCTCCCCAATGCTTATCAGTGAGGAATGCTCCTTTTTCATTTATGTACTGTCTTCAACCTCTACCCAAATAGGAAAACTAGGTTTGGGAAAAAGAAATTCAGAGGCTCAGGGACCTCACCTCAAGGTGACAACTTGTACTTGAAAAAGTACTATAACATAACTCCTGAGTGGTCATCTGACCTCTCCAGAAAATATTCATAATATAAAAGCAAAACCTTTCAATAAGACGTTTTTTTAAAGATCTCTGAGGAGGAATCCTCTCCTACCATGCCACTTTTGGACAGCTCTGGTATGAAGTTTGTCTAAAGGGGAGGATGTCAAGTTTCAACTGGAATCTTTTCAACTCCCCACGACCCTTTTGCTTATGGAGTCTAATACTTCTTCCATGAGACAGTTTTTCAAATACTTGAAAAACTATTGTCTTCCCCTTGAACCTCCTCAGAGCCTTCAAACAGTGCTTATATGAAGTGGACATTCGGCCCTTCACAAACCTTCCCCTGGATATCCTCTAGTTTGCCTAAATTGTGGTACCCAGCACAAAACCCAGAGCTCCAAATGCGGTCTATACAAAAATAACAGAAACGGAGCGAATGCTTAACACAGTGATTGGAACATATTAGGCAATTGGTAAATTTTATTGAATTGAGTTATACAAACATCTCTTTATTCTTGGAAGCTCTGCTTCTCAAAATGTATGAGATCAAAAGAGTGTCAATAGATGCCACATCACATTGTTTTTTCACATTGAATTTATAGTCTGCTAAGACCTCCTCAATCTTTATCAGGCAAATTTCTCTCTAAATGCCCTCATCTTGAACTTGAGAACTTTTTTTTTTAAACCCTTAACTTCTATGTATTGGCTCCTAGGTGGAAGATTGGTAAGGGGTGGGCAATGAGGGTCATGTGACTTGCCCAGGGTCACAGAGCTGGGAAGTGTCTGAGGCCGGATTTGAAGCTAGGACCTCCCATCTCTAGGCTTGACTCTCAATCCACTGAGCTACCCAGCTGCCCCCTTGAGAACTTTTTTTTTTAACTAAAGTATAAAAACCATCTCTTCTGATAAGAGATCTTCCATGCAAAATTGAGTGCGAAAATTTTAAATTAATTAAACAAAAATAATTAAAGATTCTCAAGGGTAAATCTTTTTCTAACATTTCTTTAGTGAAGGAATATGGCATTGGATCATCAAAGGCTAGGCAAGTAGACTAATTTCTGGCAAGTTCTACAAATCTGTATGAGTTTTAAATAGGGAACTCACATTAGACCTAACTTATATTAGGCTTTATACAAGAACTAAATTACTTTCTCAATACATGAGACTCATCATCATGTTGGCCACAGACTGATTAAATTAAATTAAAGAAAAATTTTTGACTGTGTTTACTCATTAAGATAACATTGTGGATGGGAGGAAGGATTGTGGAAAGAGGGTGGACAACTTAATGAGGCACCAATGAGTTTATGCACCTTGACAAAATAATAGATTCCTGAGATTTTGAAGAAATATTTTTTAAAATACTACAATATAAAGTATTTTCTAAATACCAAATCAATCAGATCTATCCACATTAGTTTTTGTATATTAGTGGGTCTGTCAGTCAACAGCATTTATTAACCACATATGTGCTGAGCACTCTTCATATACTATAGGAAAGTTTTAAGGAGACCTTGACCATGTTCAATGGAGTCTGAAGAAGAATCTAATGTTTTTCCATTGTCTTTGCAAGAAGGTACAGATATTAGCACTAATTTATACATACATAAATTTCTATGGCACATAGAAAGAGCAGGTCTTATGAGCCGGGAGGATCTAAGTTCAAGTCTCTCCTCTTACACATACTGGTTCTATGACATTAACAATTGAATCCACCTCTTAATATCTGACACTTCTCTTAGAGAATCTAAGTTGTAACATAGATACAGATATGCAGTGATGTAGGAAGTTTCTTTATCATTCCCTCTTCTCTAATTCAATGAAACCACAGATTTGAACCAAAATAAAAACAAAACAAAAAATGTCTGAGTAACAGAGGTTGACTTGCCCAAAGTCAGAGAATTTTAGAATTGAAAGAGATCTTAGCGGTCATCTAGCCACATCATGATGTAGTAGAAATTCCCCTGGACTAGGCATTAAAAGACGAAGGTTCTCATCTACATGGGAATCTAATGTGCCAATTTAAGGCAGTTAGGTGGCACAGTGGATAAGGTTCCAGGCCTGGAGTCAGGAAGACTCCTCTTCCTGAATTCAAATCTAGCTTCAGACATTTACTTGCCATGTGACTGTGGGCAGGTCACTTAATTAATCCTGTTTGCTACAGTGTTCTCATCTGTCAAATGAACTGGTGAAGGAAATGCTAAACAACTCCAGTATCTTTGCCAGGAAAACTCCAAAAAGAGGTCCTGAAGAGCTGGGCATGACAGAAAACGACTAAATAACAATAATTTATAATTTCACTGGACCTCAGTTTACTCATCTCCAAAATGTTGCTCTAGTCCCTTTCTGGAAGCTCTAAAACCTTGATCCTTCTTTCCTTGGACTTTCCTCTTCCCCCTAGCCCAGAATTTAACAATTGCAGTGTTGTTACTAGTAATAACAAATGAAATTCTGGAAGACTAACAGTGTTTGAGTCAACACAAATACAGAAAGACAATCCCCAGGCGTAGAAAAATAGCCCTGAAAGTTTCTCCTTGAGCTTAAGCTATTAAAAAGATCTCTGGGGTGTTTCCCATTTAGCTAGTTCTTCTAGAAGGGAAATCATCCCACAACCTTTTTTTTAAAGCCTCAGTTATATTTACTAATGTCCTAATTATGGTGTGCATCTCCCATAGTTTTCATAAGTACTCCTTATCATGCTCTTCACCACAAGCACACATTTCTGCTTTTATGGTCAGGGGAGTGAGGAAAGGGAGGATGAATGGAGGAAGGGAGATAACTAGAAACTTAGCTGCCTATAACACATCTGCCTCTCATGGTGTCTGATATGCATCAGGGAAGCAAGAGCATGCTGGGTACCCACATTTTCTAGGGACTCAACCTCTAACAAGAATCACAAAAGGCTTCAGGAAAGGTAGTCAATTCTCATAAATAACTAGGCATAGAAGAGACAGAAATGCAGTCAGCTCTTACTAATCTATGCTCAGAGATGAGAAGCAAGGCTTGGATCATACCTAACATCCAGCCATCCAGTTGGCTTTTGAACAGAAACAGGACATGCAGATTAACTCTCCTCCTCACCCCGACTTTGGTCCTCAATGACCGACCAAAGACAGTCTGCATAGCAGGACTGAAGTAGTTGTAGGTTAATGTGAATAGTCTATCCCATTATAGCTTTTAAGGTGTGCAATGTACTTTATAAGTATTATCTCTTTTCTACCTGACTATAATCCTGGGAAGCAAGTGCTTTCTTATTCGCTGTATTATTTTGTTGTTGTTTGGTTGTATAGTTGTATCCAACTCTTCATGAAAACCCCTTTGGGGCTTTCTTGATAAGGATACTGGAGGGGTTGGCTATTTCCTTCTCCAGCTCATTTCACAGATGAGGAAACTGAGGCATACAGGGTTATGTGTCACTTAGAAGCCAAATTTGAACTTGGGACCTCCTCATTCCAGGGACAGCTTTCTATCCACTATACCTTCTAGTTTCCCTCTGTATTATTTACAAATAAGGAAACTGAAGCAGATCCTGGTTAAGTGATTTGCCAGGGTCATATAACAAATAGTTAAGTGTCTGTGGCTAGATTTGAACATAGGTCTTTTGGACTTCAAGACTAAGTGTGTGTTGAAGGCTCTATCTGTTGCATTACCTATCTGATATTATGTCATCTGATCCTCACAATAACCAGTGAGGTAGATATTACAGATTTTATCCCTATTTTATAGATAAAAAATGACATTATGTGAAATTAAATTTTTTGTCCATGATTTCACAGCCAGAAAGTCTGGAAACAAATCCATGCTTCTTTTCACTTCAAAACCAGTATTTTTAAAATGTCATAATGTTATAATACATTGTTATTACATATGTAACATTGTTAATGTTATAATACAATGTTATTTTTGCATAGATTTTTAATGCAAATATAGTGGAAGTCCATTATTATATGGCTCATTTTTGACTTGGATTCAGATAAATTACAGGCTGAATAAGTACTCTGAAATGTAACTACGAATAATAGAAGGTAGTTCATAATGTTACAAGATAGTTACAGCAGGTATTTTTTTTAAAAAGCTTATCATGCCTATATGCCCAGTGGACATGATTCAGCTGTCGCCGTGATGTATATTATTGCCTTTCAAGCCTCAAATATAATATTTAAATATCTGAAGTGTTAACCAGCCTTAGTCCTTTGAGATAATTCATAGAATTACTGAATCTTAGAAATGAAAGGGACCTGAGGTATCATTTAGACCAACCCATTCTTGAACAAGAATCCCCTCTATATCATAGTTGATAAACAGTCATCCAGACTTTGTTTGAAAACATCTAGGGAAAGAGATCATAGATAAAAAGACTTGTACAAAAAATATTTATAGCTGTGCTTTTTGTGGTGACAAAAAACTGGAAAATGAGGATATGCCTTTCAATTGGGGAATGGCTGAACAAATTGTGTTATATGCTGGTGATGGAATACTATTGTGCTGAAAGGAAAAATAAACTGGAGGAATTCCATGTGAACTGGAAAGACCTCCAGGAATTGATGCAGAATGAAAGGAGCAGAGCCAGAAGAACATTGTACACAGAGACTGATACACTGTGGTAAAATCGAATGTAATGGACCTCTGTACTAGCAGCAGTGCAATGACCCAGGACAATTCTGAGGGACTTATGAGAAAGAACGCTACCCACATTCAGAGGAAGAACTACAGGAGTGGAAACACAGAAGAAAAACAACTGCTTGAACACATGAGTTGAGTCAGACATGATTGGGGATATAGACTCAAAACAACCATACCAATGCAACTATGAACAATTTGGAAATAGGTCTTGATCGATGACACGTGTTAAAACCAGTGGAAATGCATGTCAGCTATGTGGGGAAGAGGAAGTCGGGGGGTGAAGGGGAAAATAAGAACATGAATCATGGAATCATAGAAAATTTTTCTAAAAAAGAAAAAGAAAAAAGAAAACATCTAGGGGAGGAAGATTCATTATCACCCCAAATGAGACCATTCCACCTTTGGACAGCTCTTGTACAGGGATTTTTTTTTCTGACATTGAGCCTAAATTTGCAATTTCCCCTCACTGGTCCTACTTCAGCCTTCTGTGGCCAGCCAGAAAAAATTGATTATGTCTTTGTCCTCTTGGGAGCCCATCTTCCTCTTAAGAATTATTTATCTTTCAGTCTTCTTAAATTTGTTCTTTAGAACTTCCCTTCTCTCTTGGGATGACTCCCCTGAAGAATTTTCATTCAGAGGAGTCTGCCTATTCCTGAATGAGCTTCTCACCTCTATGGACAGAATTATAGATCCCTGGAGTTCTCAGGATTCTTAGAGGCCATCTCAAACAACACTTTGTTTTAGAGATGAAGAAATCAAGGATCAGAAAAACTAAGCAATTTGTCCAAAGTTAAACAGAGCTAGCATGTGATGGAACCAAGGCTCAAATCTAAATCTTCCAGCCCAAGGTCTAGTGCTTATGAGAAGGCAAAGTGAGCTGAAGTCCTGTCTTTCAGTGCCTTGCTTTCCTCCAAAGCCTCCATGCATCCAGCCTAGTCTTATTCATCACAAGTCAAACTGTAAACTCTTACTAATATTGTTGTTCAATCATTTCTGACTCTTGGTAACTCCATTGTATGTTTTCTTGATGAAGATATACTGGAATGGTATGCCATTTCCTTCTCCAGCTCATTTGACAGAGGAAGAAACTAAGGCAGACAGGGCTAAGCAACTTGCCTAGAATCACACAGCTACTAAGTATCTGAGAACAGATTTGAACTCAGGAAGATGAGCCTTCCTGACTCCAGACCCAGCATTCTATCCACCTCACCACCTAGTTGCCCAAAACTCCTATTAGCATTTGCTAATGTTTCATCAATAAAACTAGATATCTGCTTCTTAAGAAAAGCTGCTGACTGCTGACTCAGAGGAGAGTGAGCTGACAGCTTTTCTATAGCACATTCATTTTCCTTTGTTTCTCCAGTGATAATATATCACACAATTTATTTAGAACTACAGGGTTTTTGTCTTCAAGCTTCATTTTCTTACATACTTTGTTGCTAGTATTTTCATGATCTCTTTTCCCCCACTATAATATGAAAGGTTTATGAATTTACTTTTGGACCTTTTCTTCTCCTTTCTCTATCTCTAAAATGGTTTCAGCAGCAATAACTAATTGTTTCACATGTCAACTCAGAATAGAAATCTTTTACTCTAGATCCTAATGAAAAGAGTTCTGGATTTACATGTTAGACAATCTGCCATTTCCTAGCTTTGTCACCTTCAAGAAATTAATTACTTTCTCGTAACCTATTTTTTTATAGAAATCCAGAAATCCAGGGATACATGGGAAGTTTGCTGTCAATCTATATACAAAAGCAATCCCAACTATAATATACAGTGGTACCTTTATACATGGGTTTATTTCATTCCATGGCCAAGCTCATAACTCAATCTGCTCATGTGTCAAATCAAATTTCCCCATTTAAATTAAATTAAAAATCACTACAATTAATCTGTCCTGGTCCCCAAAAACCACATAATTTTTTGTTTTACATATATGCTTTTAAATACAAAAAATATATTTTATAAATAACAAATATATTTGTACATAATCAGAAAGAATGTAAAGAAATAAACTTGCTCATAAAATGTTATTTACCTTCAAGATCAGGCGAAGATGCTGGCAGAGAAGGTTTTCATTTCTTGAATTTCGCTTAACATAATTTACTCTCTACACATGTAACCCTACATTTAAATGCAAAATTGACCTTACACATTTACTTATAATATGTAACTTTATTGCTAAATTTAATTGCTATTTCTTTACTTTATTTAATTATCATCATTTTCTTTAATGAATTTTGGCTGTTTTGCCACACTTGCCTCAATTTCACTTAGAGGCCATTTCAATAAAACTCTTTCATGGAAGTTTGCTTCTTCTTCTCTTTCAGAATGTTTCAAGAATGTGTGAAATAAGTGTAGTTACACAGCTCCAAATCATGACCTGTTGCAGCTTTTTTGGATGTGTCTTTTCAACAAACTGTTTAATTTTCCCCAAATCCTCAACATTTCCTTAATCTCACTTGCACTGATTACTTCATCCTCCTTGGTCTCCTCCCCACTAATTTCCTACAAAACTTCCATATGCTGCTGCTGCTGTAACTCCTTCAATTCCTCTGTCATCAGGACCCATGGTTAAAAGTTAAGAAATTTGCCCAAAAAACTGATAATAAAGACAAAAATTTAAAAAAAAAGCAAAAGCAATTCAATACAAATGCTTGCATGGCCAGATAAACACTGAACTAAATGAGACAGCCTCATGTAACTTGTGAAATCGAACATTTGGCACGCCTATCTAGTAGAGGGTGGCAGAAGCTCATGATTTAAATATCTGTTCTCGACTTAGAGCAAAAAAGCCTCATCATGACTGCTCGTATCTCAAACTGTTCATGACTTAAGTGCTTGTGTATCAAGGTAACACTGTACCTGACACAAGACTAGCCAATCTCTGCTTGAAGATCCCCAATAAGAAAGAACTCAGTCTCCTGAAGTAATCCATTCCATTTTGGGATAGCTCCGCTTTTTAAGTTTTTCCTTACCTCAAGCCAAAATTAGTGTCTTTGAACTTTAGACCTATTGCTTCTAGTGCTACAGTACTCTGGGGTCAAATAATCCATTCACTCTTCCAGAAGACTAGTATAAACATTAGGAAATTTTCTTTCCCTACCTCTTTCCTATATTTCTCTCCTTTACTATGTTCATTTTACTATATTCTTTCACTATCTCTATTTTAATTAAACTAAATTGTTAAATGTTAAAAGCTGCTAGAAGTTTTCTTTTCTCTGGTTTAAAGGGATAATATTAATATACAATTCTACTATATTCTCATTAAAACTTAAATTATTAAAAACTGCTCTCTTTAGTCAAAACTCTAATTTAACCCTTACAGAGGGCAAAGATAATGGAATGATATACCATCTCCTCCTCCAATGGATTAAAGCAAACAAAGGTTAAATAACTTGTTTAAGTTCACACTGTAGTGAATGTCTCAGACTTGATCTGAACTTAGATCTTTTTTGACTTGAGGCACATCTCTCTACTGAGCCACCTAGTGTAACAAATAAAATCAATATAGAAGGATATATTTAAAAATATTAGGGTTTTATTGTAATCCATATCGGTAATTAAGCCACATGCCTGATAAGAGCTAATTCAAATGCCACGTGCCATTACCTCTGCCTACCTGGCTTGTTCAGCAGGAAAAGAGAATGTACAAATTCTGTCCTGAGTCTTTATACCTTTGTTTATGTAATCACACTTCCTGACCACCTGTATTATGCAAGAGAAATCATGGGAAATGTAGTTTTTTAAGAGTCTTAAATGTCCACAGGAAGTTTAGATCAGGGATCTCAAGATCAGTTCAAGGAACCCCAAATTTCCAATATCACATTCCCCCCCTGAAGAGCAGAGAGAGACTGGTCTCCTCGAATGCTCTTGTAAACATAACTAACTTTTAAATTACTGAAATTTGGGGATAAAAAGAAAAGAGGACAATAATAACGAACCAATGATGGCTAGCCACATTGACAAAAAGCCAATTAGGGGCAGTCCCCTTTGGCAGAAGAGTGTACATTCAAAACAAATGCATTCTACTCCCCATAGTTCAATCAACTGCACCCCAAAGTTCATTTTGGATCTTCATGATCCAATGAAGGCTCTTCAGGCATCTTCATGGTGCCTTTCCAAACAGGTTTGTTGTCTGGATTCTGGGGAGATGGCAAATTTCTTATCCTGAAATTACTCTCAAAAGAATTTAAACTTTACATTATAGATTGTAAAACATAAATTCCCTTCTGAGGAGAATTATAAATTCCCCCTTGAAATTACTCTTAAAAGAGTTAAATTTAATCATCAGGATAAATGCTCAGATATGTGAAAACTTTTAATAACTCCACGTTTTAATAACTCCATCCCCAGAAACTGCTGGTGTTATTTTTTAAGTAGAAGTCACACAGCAGAGGTATTCACTCAGCTCTGAAGTATCAACTCCAAAGAATTTGTCCTGGATTTTAGTCAAGGTTTCTCTTTGGAAAAATACAATTGTATATTGGCAATATTCATTTATATCTCACCTGCTATAAAGAGATATGTGAGAATGGTCCCTGATCTCTTTATTAATATTTTGGTACACTGAGCAAACAGAAATAGAATTCCGTTGAAAATAATAAAAAAGATATTGACCATCAAGTACAATAGTTTCTGGTCATGAAAATCTCTCTAGATAATCCAGGCAAAAAGGACAGTAACATTTCCTGTCTAACGGAATAATAGACCTAGATGGACTCAGTGATATTAATATTGTGGCACAGAAGACTAAAATTTGATTATTGTTACAGCCCCCTTCCCATCTCTGCTTCTGACTTTACAAACTGCAACCATACCTCAGCATCAGTCTTTGGAGCCTCTTCCTCCTGGACTATCCCTTTGCCATGTTGCTCCCCTTCTTTCTTGGAGCTAAGCTATTCCTGGCACCATTTTGGGAAGGCTCCCAGACCAGCCAACATTCATGTTTCTCCTGGCTCTGCTTTGGGCTTTCCAGATTTTGTCATCCTCTGCTCCGTTTCCCTCTCTTAGCTACCTTTTGTATGTTGTCTTCTCCCATTAGAATGTAAGTTCCTTGAGAGTAAGGAATGTATCCTTAGTGCTCAGCACAGTCACAGTGCCTAGCACACAGTAAACCCTTGAATAATGTGTTTTGCCTGACTACTATAAATTTGTTGATCCAGCTTCCCAAATAGTTACTAAAAATTATTCCAATTTGTCTATATTTTGAAAAAGAGTCCTTTAAGATCTGTTGGTTTTTTTCAAAGTATCAATAGCAAGACTTTCTGTTCATTGCCTGGACTGATTTTAGAAGCTTCAGATTGATTTCCGCCATCTTCCACAAAGAAGTCTTACATTCTCTGCCCCATTATTTTGAAACATTAGTTTGGTAGCACTTATGAATGGGCTTCAGGTGGGACATCCCTCAAAACAAAGACTTTATCATCTGAATACAGTCAGTTCTGCTATAACGTCTCATGTGTGTTTATTTATTTATTTTTAAATAATTTTTATTTTTTTGAAAAGTTATCCAAGTTTACATGATTCATGTTCTTATTTTTCCCTTCACCCCCCAACCTCCTCCTCCCCACATAACTGACATGCATTTCCACTGGTTTTAACATGTGTCATTGATCAAGACCTATTTCCAAATTGTTGATAGTTGCATTGGTGTGGTCGTTTTGAGTCTATATCCCCAATCATGTCCTCCTCAAATCATGTGTTCAAGCAGTTGTTTTTCTTCTGTGTTTCCACTCCTGTAGTTCTTCCTCTGAATGTGGGTAATGTTCTTTTCCATAAATCCCTCAGAATTGTCCTGGGTCATTGCATTGCTGCTCGTACAGAAGTCCATCACATTCTATTTTACCACAGTGTATTGGTCTCTGTGTACAATGTTCTTCTGGCTCTGCTCCTTTCACTCTGCATCAATTCCTGGAGGTCTTTCCAGTTCACATAGAATTCCTCCAGTTTATTATTCCTTTGAGCACAATAGTATTCTATCACCAACATATACCATAGTTTGTTCAGCCATTCCCCAATTGAAAGGCATATCCTCATTTTCCAGTTTTTGCCACCACAAGAAGCAGGGCTATAAATATTTTTGTACAATTCTGTTTATCTATGATCTCTTTGGGGTACAAACCCAACAATGGTATGGCTGGATCAAAGGGCAGGCAATCTTTTATAGCCCTTTGAGCATAGTTCCAAATTGCCATCCAGAATGGTTGGATCAGTTCACAACACCACCAGCAATGCATCAATGTCCCAATTTGGTCACATCCCCTCCAACATTCATTACTCTCCCCTGCTATCATTTTAGCCAATCTGCTAGGTATGAGGTGATACCTCAGAGTTGTTTTGTTTTGCATTTCTCTAATTAGTAGAGATTTAGAACATTTTCTCATGTGCTTATTGATAGTTTTGATTTCTTTGTCTGAAAATTCATATCCCTTGCCCATTTATCAATTGGGGAATGGCTTGATTTTTTATACAATTGATTTAACTCCTTGTATATTTGAGTAATTAGACCCCTGTCAGAGTTTTTTTTGTTATAAAGATTTTTTCCCCAATTTGTTGTTTCCCTTCTGATTTTGGTTGCATTGTTTTTGTTTGTACAAAACCTTTTTAATTTAATATAATCAGAATCATTTATTTTATATTTCGTAATTTTCTCTAACTCTTGCTTGGTTTTAAAAATCTTTTCATGTGTGTTCATCAATGCTAAATCATGCAATTAAAAAAACACAAAGCATATGGGGAAATAGAGTTATGGCTCAAAAACTTTGTTATTAATGCATACAAATATAGGAGCCTAATAGCTCTTAATAGACAGCACAGTTTCATATATATTAAATGGTTTAGAAATAAATGAATAGTCACCCTTTTCTTGGCCTAAGCCTTAGAGTACAGGAGCAAATTGGACAGGCTGCAACTGTCCAATTTCTCTACTCACAGCTCCTACTACACAAAAGATTTACAATAAATACATTGACAGAGACCTGAAGTTTGTTTGTGGAAGTACATTGAAAATTGTCTGTTACTGAGAAGTTAGAAAGTTTTCTGTATTCTTGTTTTTTCTCCTGGAAGAAATCTAGCAGAAGCAAACTCAAAATTCAAGTTATGATAAAAATATTCTCTAAGATATCAATTGCATTGGAACAAATTCACATTTTCAAATGCTATCGCAGAACTGACTATACTTAAGTTAGGTAGAGTCACAAACAACTTGAGAATTTTAAAAGCATTAATGCAGACAGTTTCAGCCCAGAAAACTTTCTAAGAAGTTGTATGAAGCCAAATGAACACAGTAAGTACAGTACAGATATTGACTGTGTCTAGGTTTACAATAAACTAAAGTAAAAAGAATTTTACAAGTACACAGATGGATTCAGAGAAGAGCAGGGTAAATGATTTTTAGAAAATTCTGTTGAAATGCATATTATAATTTTTAGAAGGAAAAATATTTTTTAAAGTTTTATAATTATGTAGAGAAGGGAAGAAAGGAATAAGCATCTTTTTGTAAATATTATCTCATTTGAGCTGACCTAATTTGTTTTCTCTTCAATATTTTACTTTTGAAAATTTTATGTATTTTAAACATTCCTTTTTTAAAAATTTAAGTTCCAAATTATCTCCCTCCTCAGCCCTCCCCCAGTAAATAAAACAATATCACTTAACTATACACAGGAAATCATGTAAAACATGTCCATAGGAAAAAAGGAAACAAAAAGAAAAGAAATAATTAAGAACATAAGAAAATTATACTTCAGTTTGCACACCAAGTTCATTAGTTCTTTCTTTATAGGTGTATAGCATTTTTCATCATAAATCCTCCAGAATTTTTTGGATCATTGTATTGATCAGTGAAGCCAAATCTTTCTCAACTGATGATCATTTTAACATTGTTGTTTCTGGATACAGAGATCTCTTGGTCTTTCTTGGTTCATCCCTTTTATCACTCCCCTCCCCTCTTCAGATAGCTTTTATACTTTTCTCTTCTTATTTCCCTATTAGGCAAACTAGATTTCTATAACCCAGCTGAGTTTATATATATTCTTCAATCTTTGAACCAATTGTGAGGAGAGTGAGATTGAAGCATTGCCTGCTACCTTTGTATTCACCACCCCCTATTATAAAAGCTCTTCATTACATACTTCTTTTATGTAAGAAAACTTTCCTCATTCTACCTCTCCTTTCCTCATTCTTCCATTGAATCCCTCTTCCTCACCCCTTCATTTCTTTTCCTTGGAAAGCATATCAACATAGTTGACTCACATTTATGCCTTTGGTCTATGTAGACTACTTCTAACTGTCCTAAAATGATAAAGTTCTTAGGAGTGATATATATTTCTCCTATATGATAAAATTTTATATAAAATTTTATCATAATATATATTTTTTTACAAAGATGCCAAAACCACCTTCTAAATCTGATCATATCACTCCCCTACTCAACAGAATCTAGTGCCTTCTTGTTTCCCATGAAATCAAATATAAATCTCCACATTTGGTACTTAAAATCCCTCATGACCTACACTCTTCCTCCTTTTCCAGTATTCTTCCAGTTCCCTCCGTACACTCAGAATTCCAGCTTACAATGGTCTACTCAACATTCTTCACAACAGAATGCTCCATCTCCCATCTCAATGCCTTTGCCCTGACTGTCCTCCACGTCTGGAATGCACTCTCTCCTCACATACTCCTCTTGAAATGCTTATACTCTGCCAAGACATTGTTCATATGCCACCTTCATAATGAAACCTTTCCTGTCCCCCTCAACTGCTAGTGCTCTTCCTTCTAACATGCCTTGAAGATATTATGCATGTAATCTTTACATACTCATAAATATACATATTGTCTCCCCACTAGCAACTAAACTCCTTGAGAGCTCTCTATTTCAACTTCATACTGGAATATACTAGACCCTTAGATATTTGCTGATTGACTGATATATTTTGGTTATGTGAGCCACCTCTGATACTCACCACCTGCTTAACTTCTCAGGGACTAGCAATTCCTTTTGACTATAAATAGGAGAACTCTTGTTGACCTAAATGGGTAGAGGGAAGTTTCCTCATCAAAATGCAATCTATGCGAGAATCACAGATATGGATCTTAGCTGCAGAGAAAGAGGGGACTTTTAGGACCTTTCAGGACTATTCTTTCATGTTATAGTTGATAATACTGAGGGTTAGGAAGCTTATGATTATTTATCTAAGGTGAAACAGGTAATGCATTATTTATTTATACCAATTTCATACAAAACAAATTTCCACATAAGTTTTCCAAAGTTATAGGATCCAAATTGTCTCTTCCTCCTTTCTGTCTCCCCTCCCAGAGCTGGCAAGCAATTTGATCTGGGTTATACATGAATTATCATTCAAAACATTTCTTTGTTGTTCATTCTTGTACATGAATAATCATATAAAGCCAAAACTCCCAAATAAAAACTCAAATTAAAGTGAAAAATCATATATTTTCATCTGCATTCCAACTGCAACAATTCTTTCTCTGTAGGTGGATAGCATATTTTGTCATAAGTCCCTCAGAATTGTCCTGGATTATTGTATTGCTGAAAGTAGCCAAGTCTATCACAGTTGATTGTTCCAGTATATTGCTGTTACTGTGTACAATGTTCTCCTGATTCTGCTTATTTCACTCTGCATCAGTTCATGTAGGTCTTTCCAGCTCCTTCTAAAATCATCCTCAAACAGGTAATGTCAAAGGTGGGACTTGAACCCAGATCTTCTGACTCTAGGGCCAGTGGTCATATATATCTATGCCTCTGCACTCCTCACCTCCCTACTCAGACTGCCTCCATTGCAGTTTCAAGTCTATCTATGTAAGGATCTCTTACATAGATTAATGTAATGGCCTAGTTTGTCCTCTCTTCTCTCCCAGCCATCCTCTACCCAAGCAGTCAGAATACTATTACCAAAGTACAGGTGTGACCATGTCACTCCCGAACTCAAGAAGCTTCAGTGGTTCTCTATAGACTTGAGTATAAATTACAGACTCTTCTGTTTGGCATTTAAAGTCCATCATAGTCTTGCTCCATCTTGATTTTTAAGCCTGATTTCATGCTATTCCCCTTCATCCACTCTACATTCTTACCCAAAATGGTGTCCTTGCCCCTTTCGCCTTCAGAACCTACTATGACATTGGTGTTTTCTTTACCTCTGCTTCTTAGAATTTCTAGCTTAGTGCAAGGCTCCAGTCCCTCTTGTGATCTTCAGATTTATTCATGTTTCAGTAGGAATTGCTCTATGCTAACAAAGACAATTAGATATTGCTATAAATAGAGCATTGAGCCTGAAGTCAAGAACTCCTATGTACAGATCTAGCTTTTAGACACTTCCTAGTTGACCCTCAGCAAATCATTTCATCTGTTTCATTTTCCTTAATTGTAATATGGGGAAAATAGCTCTACTTCCCAGTTGCCATCCTGATCTTCTAAAGTGCAAGTTTGACCCCGTCTCCCCTCTTGCCCCATTCTAACCCCATGTAATAAAATCCATTGAGTCTCTGGTACCTCCAGAACCAAATATAAGATCCATTGAGTGGCTTTCAAAAGCCTTCAGAAGCTGGCCTTTTCCTACCTTTCTAGACTTCTAATATTTTATTCCCCTGCATCTACTTTATTATGAAGTGACTGTGACACTGCTGAATCCCTTATACACAACAGAGCACCTCTCAATACTACTCCCTTTCACTTGTGTTCTCCCAAGCCTAGATTATTCTTTTTCTTCATCTCTGCTTTTTGGTACTCATGGTTTCCTGCAAGATTCAGCTCGCATTCCACTTCTGCCAAGAGACCTTTTCTGATCTTTCTCCCCTCTCCCCTCCATTCCTCACAGCTCGTGTCTTCCATTTGAGATTACCTCACAATTATATTGAATCTATCTTATATGTAGAGTTATTGGCATATTGTCTTCTTTAATATAACGAAAGGTTCTTGAGGGTAGGGACAGTGTTTTTTGTTTTCTTTGTATCCGTAGAGCTTAGTATAGTGTATAGAACATATTTAGTACTTAATATAAGTCTGGTGACTGAATGATGTGCATCAATGACATCAAGTTAAATGGATCCAGTGAAAAGCATATTAAATAATGCCTCAAACTAAGAAAATCTTTTTTTAAAGGAAGTAAAAACATAATTTGGAGAAAAAAAGTTAAAATTCCTCCTATACTCCAGGGAAAGATCAATCAGGCAAGAAGCATTTCTTTATTTGAGAACTACCTGTCCATTTCCTTTGACCACTTGTCATTTGGGGAACAATTTGTATTCTTATAAATTTGATTCAATTCTCTATCTATTTGAGAAATGAGGCCTTTGTCAAAAACACTGCATATAAAATCCCTGCCACACTGGTTTGTTCTTTCCCTTCTGATGTTTATTGCATTGATTTGGTTTGTGCAAACCATTTTTAATTTAATATAGTAAAAGTTATCTATTTTATATCTTACAATGTCCTTTATGTCTTGTTTGAACATACATTCTTCCATTATCCATAGATCTGACAAGTAAACTATTCTATGTTCTCTTCTAATTTGTTTATGGTTTCACCCTTTATTTTTAAATTATGTGTCTATTTTTATTCTATTTTAGTATATGGTTTGAGATCCAAGTATCAAAAAAAAAGCATCTGTGCCTAGTTTTTGCCAATACTGTTTTCCAGTTTTCCTAGAAGGTTTTGTGGAATAGTGAGTTCTTCTTCCAAAAGCTTGGATCTTTGAGTTTCTAAAACACTAGGTTGCTATGGTCATTTGCTATGGTGTGTTCAGTGCCTAATCTATTCCATTGATCTACTACTCTATTTCTTAGCCAGTACCAGATTGTTTTGATGGTTGCTGTTTTATAATACAGTTTGAGAACCAGTATATTTAAATCATCTTCCTTCCTATTTTTTCATTAATTTCCTTGATATTCTTGGCCTTTGGTTTTACCATATGAATTTTTTTTTATCTCTGTGAAATATTTTTGGGTATTGATTGGTATGGCATTGAATAGGTAAATTAATTTATATAAAATTGTCATTTTTACTATATTGGTTCGTCCTTTCCACAGGCAATTAATGTTTATCTGACAATATGCAACTATTAAGGGCATGATGTATACAAAGATTGGCAAAAAATAGCACTTGTTCTCAAAGAACTCACAGCTTAATGAAGGAGACAATTACTCACAAGCAAAATAGATAAATGGCAAATTAGAGATAATTTCTGAGGAAAAGCACTAAGTTTAAGGAGGACTGGGGAAAACTTCTTGAGGAAAATAGGGGTGAGACAAGGGAATTAACATGGCCAAATCTTTATCTGAGACTTGAAGGAAATCAGGGAAGCCAGGAGGCAGAGGTAAGGAAGAGAATTCCCATAATGAGGGAAAGTTGGTGAAAATGCAATAGTTGGGATATGAGAATGTCCCATATTACTGGATTATGGAGTACATAAAAGGAAGAAAGGACAAGAAGCTTGGACAGGAAGGTTAGGACCAGGCTATGAAGGGCTTAAAAAGTCAGATAGAGTATTTTATATTTGATCCTAGAAATAACAGAAAGACGCCAGAGTTTTTTAATGGGGTAGTGATAATATGGTCAGACCTATGCTTAAGGAAAATTGGTTTGACAGATGAGTAGAGAATTTCTTGGAATAAGGTGACTTGAGGCAGTGAGACCAACCAGCAAGCTACTGAAATAGTTCAGGCGGGAGGTGATGAACACCCATAATAGGATGGTGCAAGTAACAGAGAAGTGGGTATGTATGAGAAATGTTACAAAGGAAGGAATGTCAGATCTTGAAAACTAATTGGATATAGGGGTGGTGGAGTTGTGAGAGGGAATAACAAGTTGAGGGAGACAACTAGTTTTAGAGTCTAGTTATCAGGAGGATGACAGCATTGTCAACAGTAGCAGGGAAGTTAGAAGGAAAGAAGAAATAGAGAGGAAAGATGATGAGCTCTGTTGGGCATGTGTTAGCTTTAATAGGTCTTTGGGAAATCCAGTTAGAGATATCCTAAAAAAGCAATTGGTAATACAAGACTGGAGGTCAGAAGAGAAATTAGGAGTAGATAAACAGTTCTGAGAATCATTTTCATAGAGATAACTAAATTCATGAGAGCTGATGAGATCATCCTACAAAATTGTATACAAGAAAAAGAGAAGAAAGTCTAGTGCAGAGTTTGGGGGTTACCCACTATTAGCAGGTGCAACCTAGATGAAGATCCAGCAAATGAACCTGAAAAAGAAACAGAGGACCAAGAGAGAATAGCACCATGGAAACCTGACACAAACCAATAGTTAGTTTCTGTCAGAGGCAGATCTTGAATCTAGGTCTTCTTGGATCTTGGGCTAGCTCTCTATCCATTACATTATGCTGGCTCTTACAAGAAAAACAAAACATACTCTATCTACTCTTTCCCACATTTCCGGGATATTGTGGTAGAAACTGAATGGAAAAATGTATATCCTATCCTTGAACCTGAATTAGAAAAGTCTTCTCAACCACTAATATTTTCTTCCCTTCATTCTCTACTATCCATTTTCCTAATGACCCTGAATCTTGCAGAAGTATGGTTTCAGCAATATGATCATATTTCCTTAGTTGGCTTTTTTTTTGTACAAAGGTCATAACTAGTCAAGGTTCAGTTTTCTTTAGGTCTAAACATTTTTTCAGTCTTGGGACCACAGATCCATTCTCATACCAACAGCTGCCTTTGGGTGTTTCTATTGATTCTTGGGAGGTACGGCGGAAAAACAAAGGCTGAGCATCAATTTTTGCCCATGGAAAGTAGATGTGTTGGAGGGAGAGCAGCAGAGGAGACCTCTTGTATCAGGCATCTACTGGCAGTGGCCAGACCAAAGATGGCATCTGCTGATAGAAAGTGCCAAATTTGTTCCTCCTCCTCCAGTCCTGGCTGCTGTTTCCAATTCTGATTGTTTATCTTTTGTATTTATTCTGAAAACAATGCAATGTGCTCAGCAGAGATATGTTGAGAGAAGGCAACATGCGAAATAATATCAACTGGCAGGTCACTGGGAGTTTAATGGCTGTGAGCCAATCAGATAATGGTTTGCAAGCTGTTATTTTACACGTGGGGAAGCACGTGGGATTCTGGGCTGTGAGCAAAAGGATGCCTTTTCCCCTTTTCTTGTTAGAGATGAAGTCAAAGCAATGTCCAAAATAACCAATCTATACCCTGTGTTGTGAGTTAGCTCAAAAGACATTAGTCAGGCTACGCTAGCTGCAGAGGTTTTGTGTGTATATTTATATTCATTTTGTTTTTTATTTTAATTTGACATTTCATCCATGAGGGAAATCGAATAGCCCAAATTGCCTTTACCATATCCTCATTCCTGTCCTATTGGAAGGATTTTTCCATGAACTTGTGGCTCACTCGTGCACCCCAAGTTGTCTCTCTTCTCTTGGTCTGGGTTACTCCCTCTGCTTGTATAATTTCATTAGGCCCTAATTTCATTAGGTTTAAAGGAAAGACACATTGGATGAATTTGAACATAAATAGCACAAGGCAAAATTCTCAGGCCAAAATACTCTAAACTCCAATGTTACTGGGGTTGAGAATTTGGACCAAATACTATACCTTCTAATAACAAGGTTTAACATCCAAGGGAAGTTTCCCCATAGAGTTGCAGAAAAGGAGGTGGTTAGTTCTATATATGTGTCTATTTGAAAAGGGAAAAAAGGATGAAGGGGAAATTAAGGCAATCATTAAAAACTATTTTGCCCAATTATATGGCAATAAATATAACAATTTAGGAGATATGGACGAATATTTACAAAAATATAAACTGCCTAGACTAACAGCAGAAGAAATAGAATACCTAAATAA
>NC_058131.1:140980208-140994789 GCF_016433145.1 Gracilinanus agilis | reverse complement strand
GCAAAATTGGGACATTAATGCATTGCTGGTGGAGCTGTGAACTGATCCAGCCATTCTGGCTGGCAATTTGGAATCATGCTCAAAGGGCTATAATAGATTGCCTGCCCTTTGATCCAGCCATACCATTACTGGGTTTGTACCCCAAAGAGATCATAGATAAACAGACTTGTACGAAAATATTTATAGTTGTGCTTTTTGTGGTGGCAACAAATTGGAAAAGGAGGATATTTCCTTCAATTGGGGAATGGCTGAACAAACTGTGGTATATGCTGGTGATGGAATACTATTGTGCTAAAAGGAATAATAAACTGGAGGAATTCCATGCAAATTGGAGAGACCTCCGGGAACAGATGCAGAGCGAAAGGAGCAGAGCCAGAAGAACCCTGTACACAGACTGATATACTATGGTAAAATCAAATGTAATGGACCTCTGTACCAGCAGCAATGCAATGACCCAGGACAATTCTGAGGGATTTATGGTAAAGACGCTACCCACATTCAGAGGAAGGACTGCAGGAGAGGAAACATATAAGAAAAACAACTGCTTGAACGCATGGGTCGGGGTGGACATGATTGAGGATGTCGACTCGAAACTACCACACCAATGCAACTACCAACAATTTGGAAATTGATCTTGATCAAGGACACATGACAAAACTAGTGTAAATGCGCATCGGCCATGGGTGGGGGAAGTGCGGGGTGGGGGGTGAAGGGGAAAGGAGGAGCATGAATCATGTAACCATGTTAAAAATGAATATTAATAAATGTTTGGAAAAAAAGGTAAAGGATATAAAAAGAGAAAAAAAAGGGGAAAAAGGAACTATTTTCATTCATTCAATAAACATTTATTAAGTGCCCACTATGTGCCAGGCACTGTATTAGGTGCTTGCTGGAAACAGAAAAAGGCATCAAAAATCAGTCCCTGCCCTCAAAGAGCTTATAGTCTAGGGCAATGCAGGCCAGATGAAGCCCCCTGAAATGTTCTATCCTGCCATGGGACCTTATTCCTAATCTGACAAATACAACGAGTAGGATACAATAGAATGAAACTTTGAAAAAGCTGCCTTAGAAACAGATAGACAGACTGACAGATGAGTATTTCCTCTCCTTTGGCCCCCTCTTTAAAAAGTTTGCCCTTCACTGGTCTAGGGGAAGGGACACATGCAGACAAATATTTACAAAGCAAGGTATATACAGGATAAATAGGATGTAATTAAAAGAGAGAAAGCACTGGAATTAAGAGGGGTAAAGGAAGGCTTCCTATAGAAAGTGAGATTTTAGTTGGTACTTAAAGTTCTCAGGCACTGAGTTTCTAATATAAACTTAAGGTATGTAAAACATACCTCACATGTAAAAATAAAATAGTATTTTGGAAGCCTCCAACAAAATGAAACCTCTTTTTCACTGAGCTGGAGTGATGAGTCTGTTAGAGATTTATGAAAGCTTGCATATATGAGGAGACTGGTAAATTGGAACATATGAGTTCTTACTTATTTTAAGTATAGCCTACATTATTCAACCCAGCTGAAAGGTGGCCAGAGCTTTAGAAGAGAAGATGAAGTGTTCTAAAAGTGACATTCTATTGTTCTCCTTTGCTGACTTCCACATCAAACTTACTTCATTACCTAGTCAAAACAAGATGTTCCCATCTGCCTGAAGATGTAGCTACCTGAAAAATCAAACAATCTTTGGTGCCAGGTACACTTGAAAGTCACCAGAATCAGCAGGAAGTTTGCAGTTTGTTCAACAGAGCCCAAGGGAAAATCCAAAAGCATCTTGCCATTTCCCGGCTATTGGCTATTTTTTCTTTTTTGGCCAGTCAGCTAACATGACACCCGTGGGGTTCGGAAGGAACATGTTGCAGAAATTCTATGTGGTGTCATTTTATGGAATCACTTTTCTAACTAAAACCACATTCTCCACTGAAAAAAAGGAATGTGGAAGAGGGAAAAAAGATAATTTAGGTGCTTGAGAGGGAAGCAATTTCTAGCTGCAATCCCTGGGATGGATTCCCATTGACTCATGAGACCATTTTGTGGTACGTAGGGAATTCATGCATAGGAAAGGACCAATTACCCCACAATGACCCTCTCGGACCAAATTAATTTCCTCCCTATCTATTAAGAAATTATGGGTATGTTCTGTTTGGGAGAACTAGTTTCTTCTATATCTATTAAGAACCATACATACTTTCTCTTTGAAAGAATAAATTTCCTTCATATCTAATAAGAAACTATACATACACTTTCTTTTTACCCAATCAGTTCATTTTAGGGGCATGAAGCAGACCAATTAAAAGAAAATCCCTGGAACACATTGAGGATAGAGTCATGAAAGCACAAAGGGAGAAGAGCTTCCATGCTGGTTCATCCAGCCAAGCACTCATTCACTCTCCAGTAGTGAATCAATCAAGGAACATTTTGTGGGATGTTCCCTCTGGCAACAAACTCAAAAACCAGAGGTCCATTGTATTCCAAATACCCTGGCTTCCTTCAATGATCTAGTATGAATACATTTCCTATTAAGCCATTTCAACATTATTTTCAAAAGCTATTTCTATATTTAAAATATTTTTATTCCTTTTCAAAATAGTTGGCTTCACAAATTCATTGCCAGTAGGACAAGGGAATATATTCTTTAATTTGGTCAAAAGTTATTTCTTTTAAGCCTCAAAGAATATCTCCTGTTTGAATAACAAGGTAATTAATATGCATTCATTCAACTCATAACCTGTGAAAGTAAGTGTGGAATAGATTAAAGAACTGGTCACAGAGTTGAGAAGATGAGTTCAAATCCCCCTTCTGACACATGTGTGACCCTGAGAAAATTACTTAATCTCTTAGTTCCCCAGGAATTCTTTATAACCATATGGTTCAGTGTTAGGTCCTAATCTGTACTGGTAGCTGGAATTACTCATTAGATGCTCCCTGCATCACTGAATTCACTGGTCTTGTAAAAAAAAGTCATTCTTGATGCTTTTATAAACTAATATTGTATCTGTTTTCAGTTTGTGTTGCCCTATTTTAGTTGGTCCTTCATGCTTGCTGATGATATCTTTACACAGTATTTGATCATTATAGCTTCCCACCGTTTCCCTGGTCATTCTCTGGCTCTGGCATTTATTTTCAGCTAAGTGGCACAGAGGATGGGGCATTGTGCTTGGAGTAAGAAAGGACACTTAACTAGCTTTGTGACACTGGGCAAGTAACTTGAACTCTGCCTCAGTCCAATCATCTGAAAAATGGGGATAATCGCAGCACCTACCTCAAAGGGTTGCTGTTACAATCAAATGAGATAGAGTTTGTAAAGAACCTAGCACAATTCCTGACATAAAGCAGGCACAATATAAATGGTAGCTTTAATTACTACTTTATTATTATTCTCACAAAGTGGTGATGGCCAGAACTCTGTGTAAACGGGATATTTCCTTTTCAAAATCTTCCTGATAATACATTCATCTATATAAACATATATGCATACATACTTTTTAATAGCAATACATATTTTTTTTCAGAGATGTCTTCATTCCATAATAGTATAAATTCTGTCAGCCAGATGGGAGTTTTTATTTTATTTTGTCTTGTTTTTTTTGGTTTGTTTGTTCTTTTACTGACTTGTTTTTGTTTACTTTCTTATTTGTTTTTAATCCCTAATGTCTATTGATCCCAGGCTTCCAAAAAGGTGTTCTAAATATTCCCTAGCCTTCTGGAACATTATTTATTTCTTTATACTGTTCTTTGCAGTGTTTTCCTAACAAATGCCCATGTTTTATCACAGCTCCCTTTTCTATAATTGAATAACTATGTGATGAATGTCTTTGGTTTTCCTCCTGCCACCAGAATGTTGAGTTGAATTGTGTTGTGATCACTATTACTTAGTGGCTCACCCACAAATACATCCTATGCTACTTCCTGCTCACAGCTCAGGATCATATCCAGTACATTCCCTTTCATTTTAGACTCTAGAAAGAGCCTTTCCATATGTCAAGTCCAAAAGTAATATCTTCAGTTTTGCTTAGAATTCTTGGATAATTGACATTCCCCAATATTGCTACCCAGAGGCATAATCGCATATACTAAATAGTATAGCATTTATAAAACCTATTTATCCACAGAAAGCATAGGAAAGGCAATCTGGTATAGTGAAAAGCTAGATGTGGAACAAGAAAGTCTTTTTTTTTTCCAGTCTTGTCTGACTCTCTCTGACCCCATTTGGGGCTTTGTTGGTAAAGATACTGGAGTGGTTTCTTCCTTTTCCATTTCCTTCTCCAGCTCATTTGACAGATGAGGAAACTGAGGCAAACAGAGTTAAATGACTTGCCATGGACTACACAACTAGTAAATGCCGAGCCAGATTTGCACTCAAGAAGATGAGTCTTCCTAACTCTCTACCTGAACCTTTATCTACTGCACCAGCTACCAGCTCTTGGAATAAGAAAATTAGGGTTAAAATCTCAGCTCTGCTCCTTTGTACCTGGGGGACCTTGATCAAGTCATGCATCTTCCCAGAGCTTTAGTTTCCTTAGCTGTAAAATGAAGAAGTTGGGTTAGATGATCCCGAAGATGCCTTCTAAATATAAAGCTTTGATCCTAAGAAATAAAATGATAGAATCAATAACTTTGAATTTAAGAAGTATGGAGTTCTAGAGTGTGCTAGGGAGAAAGAGACTGGGACTTTGGGGGAAATAATGAAGAAAATTAAGGTAATTTTCAAAGCAAATAATTTGTTTACATCAAGTATTTATAATACATATATATGTATTTGTAATTTTGTGTTGACTATTTTAAAGGGAAAAATAGTGCTAGTATAAAATATTGTCCCATAGAGCCCT
The DNA here is from genome assembly GCF_016433145.1 of Gracilinanus agilis. Classification (NCBI taxonomy): domain Eukaryota; kingdom Metazoa; phylum Chordata; class Mammalia; order Didelphimorphia; family Didelphidae; genus Gracilinanus; species Gracilinanus agilis. The sequence continues at coordinate 140,989,958 of NC_058131.1, read as the reverse complement.
TATTAGTACTTGGAAGTACATTAGACATTCATGGAATTCAATACAGGAAATGTTAGCATAATGAGAAAAAATACTAGACTAGGAGTTAGGAGGCCAAGCTCTAAAGCAAATCCTATATCTTATCACCATAAATTGCCTTGAGGATTCTACTTTGACTTTCTAGACTTCAGTTTCCTCATGTTAAAATGAGAGTGTTGAATTTAATGATCTATAATGCACTTTGCAGTCAGAGGTATACTAGAACCAGCTCCAATAGCTTTCTCTTGTCCCAGAGAGCTGTTCTTTAAAATTTTAATGGAGCATTTTATATCTTGGAAATTGACAAGCAAATCAGGGATTGTTTAGACTTAAGAAAGTGATGGAGAAAATATTAATAATGCAGATTCAATATTAGTGTGTATCCTGATCACATTTAACAACTGCTAAATATCATTAAATATTTACTAGCATCCTCCTTTTTCCAGTTGTACCATTCTCAGATTCTATCATTTTTTAGATTCACAGAATCTCACAACGTGATAAGCCTCAAAGACTGTCAAACCCATATACCTAAAAAAGGATCCTTACTACATACAATATACCTGACAGGTGGTCATCTAGCCACTGCTTGATTTCCTCCAGTGAGGAGGAACCCACTATTTCCTGAGGCAGCCCTTACCACTTTCAGATAGATCCAAATATTACCAAGTTTTGTTATGTTTCCTGACTTTAAGCTTTGTTTCTTTGTCTTTGTTTCTGTCAAATTTATTTCTTTGCAAGTTCTGCTGCAAATTGGGCCTTCCAGGTAAAGGTAGAGTGTGATGTCTTGTTTTCTACTTTAGTCAATTTGCCTTTTGATGTTTTTGGAAGCAACACCAAATTTATTTCATAAATGGATATAGCTTTTTTAAATTTCGTAGGTCAGTTCTACTTTGTCATCTCTTTATTTTTATCACAAGCATAACATTTAATCTATTCCTTTAGACTATAACCTCTCTCAATCTGAGTCTTGAGGACACTGTCAGTCAGTTTTCATCACTGAAAGTTTAGGTGAAAGTCCACCTAAATTGAGATTCTTTTCTGACCTCCATAATGTCTGGTAGAATACTGGGGTCATAGTAGGTGAGTGGGTGGGTGCTCAACAATATCTCATGGAACTCAAAGAAGGAATGCAAAATAGTGGCTTCTACTTAATCCTCAAATCATAAAGCAAAGATTGATGCACTGCTAGGAATGCCTGGTCCCCTACATAATCAGTCCTCTTGAACTACAAATATTCCCATTTAAGCAAACTCTTCTTTCATGTACTCTGCTAAAGCCCACACAAACCCAGCTGAATAATGCCAAAAACTATTTCCTTTCTTTAAAAAAGGGCATATTCATTGATGGAAACAGCAGGGGGGAAATCATATAAGAGAAGATAAAAATAATGACACATTTAAGTGGTTACTTTTATTATTATTGTTAATTATTATTTGGAGGTTAGTGTTCATATCTGAGGCTAATCGCCTGACAGCCAATATAGTACATTTGTGTGATTCATTTGGTTTCCTTGGAGATTTACGCTCCCCAATTGAATTTTTCCTAAAGTCATTTTCTAAAGCATGGAAAACCTTCTTCCCCATTCCAAAAACAAAAGGTGGTTTTATTTTGCCAGGTGGCCCTTCTCAGAATTTTTGGCTTTTCTAAAGTAGTTTGGGTCACTCAGGCTCAGCTTCCTCTCTGCCTTTCTTGACGAGAGAAAGACAGAAACCAGGGCAACTCCACAGGAGCCCCAGATTTGGAAACTAAAAGAATGTTAAATACTAGAAGATTATTAAGTCTAGTTGGGTCTCACTGTATGCTGTTCAAAATGCTTTAACACTTTTCACACATAATCAGTTCATCTGATCTTCACAGAGAACCAAATAAAGACAGATTCTTCCTTTCCTCTAGATTTACTGGGTGACAAAGCTGAAGTTGTGTCCCTTGCAAGAGTCCACTGTTGATAATTTTGTTTAAAGTTGGCTCTTCTCTGAGGGCACCTAATGCAACGTACATCTGTTTCCTGCACACAGGTCCTCACACAGAACTTTCTTCATCCTATATGATCTACTTATTGTATTACATGCCTTTTCCCCAGCCATTCTCTGTTACCACAGAGGAGAAACCACCAAAGGACACACACACACACACACACACACACACACACACACATACACCCCTCTGGAAATAATATAATATTTTATAATTTGCAAAGCCTTTTGTGTGCACCATTTCATTTTGAATCCCCCAAAGCCCTGGGAACTAAGTATCAGGAGGGTTATGGATCTAATGAGATAATGTTTGTATATTCTTTCAAACCCATGATCATACAAGTTGGTAAGTTTCTGGACCCAGTTCTTCCTAACTATGAGTTCAGAATCCTATCCACAAAAGCAAACAACATTTCAAAACCAGCAAACAGATGCCTAGTGTGATTCTAGCAGGGCTAAGCTAAACTCAGTTTGAAATGGCTCAAGAGAGCTTTTCAGTCTGGGCATTTGCACCTCAAAATTAACAAATGCCTCAAATTAGGGCTTGACATATTTTGTTAACTGTCTATGCAACAGATGTGAAAGAGGGTAGTTCTCGTATTGGAATGAGATTAAAATCTAGTGGGAAAATATTTTTAAAAGATAATGGAAAAGATAACATTAAAATGTGGTTTTTGTTCAGTTGTCTGTCTGACTCTGTGACCCCATTTGGGGTTTTCTTGGCAGAGATACTAGAATAGTTTGCTATTTCCTTCTCCAGCTCATTTTACAGATGAGGAAACTAAGGCAAAAAGGGTTAAGTGTCTTGCCTAGGGTTACAAAGCTACCGTCTGAGGCCAGATTTGAACTCAGAAAGAGGAGTCTTCCTGAACACACTCTCAGCACACTCTATCCACCGTGCCACTTGGCTGTCCTAAAATGTGGTTATCGAAGTCAACATGCAAACTATAAGGATCTATATGTATATTATAGTTTAATGGATTCCATTTCTATTTGAGTTTGTCACTGCCAGTCTAGATTTAAGAAAGTGATCGAGAAAATGTTAATAATGCAGCTAAGATTTAAAAGTATGTAGTGTGTGTATTTATATCTATATATACGTATATGTGTGTGAATGCAAAGATATATGTGTGTATGTATATTTGGAGAGTCTGATGTCAAACATCCTTCAGCACATTACTGCTAGAATCCCAGGAATCACTAGAAAACTGAGAAATATTATATCATATGTCCTTTGGGAAATGGACCTTAAATTAAATTAAATGAATAAAAATAAAATTATAATTTCTTTTCATTTTGAATGTATGAGCTTACACATGAAAGCATATAAGAAAGCTCTGAGTCCAAAGGAACCTAAATCTATCTTTGATCATTCCCTGGAATTCCAAAGTCATTCTTGTGTATGAGTGCTGCGCATGCTGATCTAGACATTCAAGGATGACTGAGTTTCCTCCAGAAAAACTTTCACCTTTTAAAATTTAGAAAAGGTTGTATAACGTTCCATCCTTTGTGTGTTTATATCTTAAAAGACCATTAGACAATGAGCTAAAATTCTGAATGCTTTGGATCTGTCTCCCCTGGGCTTGAAGAGTTTTAGGCACCTCAGAAATGAATTTTTAAAATGTTTTCAAAGCAATCCAAGAAAAGCAGAAAAATATAGTCGCAGGTTCCGCAAGGTGATTCAAAATCAGATTATTTTCAGATGGGCCTTTTCAAAACTCCACTTACTGTCTCTGACCAATGATTTCCTATCCATGCAGCAAAATAAATGGTTCACTGATCAAAGCATGAATATATTTCCCAATTCATGTTTTAAACTCTTTTCATTATTTAACACAAAGTTTTCTCCACAATAAAATACCTTCCATGATACCGTCCAGTATGTAAAGCCCCATTAGACTTGGCAGTTACACCTTTCAATCATCTTCTGTGGTAGAAGGGGAAAAAATATTTCACATATTTCTGTAGGGTTCTGAATTTTTCTTAAAAAATAAAATAAAATAAAACAAACCTGTTGGAAATAGCACTGGAGCTAGAACTGCTAGTAGGAATTATTATATTTATGCCTGGGATGGTTTTCAAGGAAAATACTGAAAAAATACCAATTTTAAAGGCATAGCCATTCCTATGTTGTTGAAATTTTATTTTCTCTATTGTGGCCAAACCAAAATTATTCTTTTTTTTTCAATTTTACTTCTGTACATTTTACCAAGAGGCTGAACTTGTGAGCAATACCCATGAAATGGCATCCAACAAAAAATGGATCAATTTTCTTTAAAATCATAAGCACTTATGAAGGGAATGAGGAAACGTATATTACAGAACCATAGCATCAGCCACTAGAGAATTCTTCTGATAAGGTTTTCTTGATTTGCTTAAAGATGTCTTGTCACTTTGGTTTCCAGGATACTTATTAAATATTTGGGTTGAACATGATAATATCATTTCTTTTTGTTCCTCAAGTACAGGGAGTATTATATTTTTGTCTCTGTATCCCCTAACATAGTGCCTTGCACATAGTTGATACTTAATATTTAGTTTAATTAAATTGAACACACTAGTTTATGTGACTCATCTACCATAGTAAGGTCATAGGTCTTGAGTGGTTTTTCCATCAGCACTAATTGATTTGGTCATCCATATCCTCTGGCTTAGTCTTCTGTTTGACTAGTGGCACACATTTGCGAGATGACTGGCCAGGGTTTGAGTGCAATCTAGGACTTGAAACAGAACCTAGCTAATTGTTTTCCATGGGGAATTGACCCCAAAGTTTGTGCTTTCTCTCTTTTTGGCTCTGCTTTTACTCTTCAAGTTTATTTACTTGATTTCAAGCCTAAACTGACTTAACAAAAACCCACATAGTAGGTTCTATAAACAGATTGAATGAATGAATACTCAATGACTAAAAGTAATAAAAGTACAAGTAGGAGGATTGTGGAAGAAAAAAGAAAGAATTGTATTTAAATAAAGGCATCTCCTTGAGAGTCTAAGTAATTTTTAGGAAAGAAAGTACCTGTTTCTTGATCATTACTCCCACTGCTCTTACAATTATAAGATAGGACTGCTAATTTTGATCTGTTTTTCACTTCTGGTTATGCCACCAATGGTACATAATCAAGGAATCTTTTTAAATATCTTTATCCTCAAAACTACAAAGTCCCGAGTCCATAACAAATGTCACAGTGAGTCATATCATTGGCGCATGCAAGCCTGAATTACTCCATCACTGACAATGACCTCTAAGGTACCTTTTAGGGAACAGAGGATAAATTATTCTCTATGAAAGCATCCTTGAAAATTGGAGTGATCAAGGGAGGGCAACAGGGTATGGGGACAGGAACACCGGATTGAGAGCCAAGGGACTTGGGTTCTGGTTTGAAGTGTAGCAATAACTAGGGGTGAGACTACAGGAAAGGGAATTTTAGGCTTTCTAGACTCAATTTTCTCATCTGAAAAATGAAAGCCTTGGATCATTTCTATCTAGGTTCTCTCTCTCAGCTGTGAGCCACTATAATTTCTCCCAGTTCAGGTGACACAAGACAATTTTTTCCTCATCCCTACAGGAAAGTACTTTTAGTTCTCAGACATGGACCCATAGTGTAATATTCAGCACTTCCTTCAGTCAGCAGTCTTTCTTAGATTAAATTAATAAGTCACCTCAGAGGCACAGCTGGACTTAATGCCTTTGTGATTAGTTTTCAACTCTGCTAAAATCCTCCTCTGATGTCCACCAAACTGGCCTACTTGATATTCCCAGAACTCAGTATTTCATCTCACATGCTGTGCTTTTGCTCAGGCTATCCTCTACCTTCATCATCGGAAGGCTGGACCAAATGCGATGGTTTTATTTTATTTTATTTCATGGTGAGAGCTCAGGAAGAATATTCACTCTTTCTTCTTGATCAGGACCAACAATAATTAGGCTGGATTATTTGTATTATTTGTTTTAGTATTCTGCCAGGTATCAATATTAAATTGACCAGTCTATAATTTCCAGGCAGTATTTTTAGCTTTTTAAAAATTGAGGCAGAACCTTAAGAACTTATCTTGGACCTTCATAATCTATTAAAAATACAACTATACAAATCCTGGGATTCCTGTGGTCATGAATGATTGTATTCCTTATTAAAACCTTGGGGAGGGAAGGGAGATTAGTCAAAGTGATCGCTTGTGTCATAACACAAGCCTGGGAACAGACCCCCTTATTTGCCAAGAATAAACCTAGGAATGGACCAATGAGCTTGGTCTGGAAAACCAACATGGGTGAATCTCAAATTTGAGATGGCCAAGTGGGACTAGGTACATTGGTATGTATATGCAGATAAGTGTGTGTGTGTCTGTGTGTGTCTGTGTTGTGTGTATACATGGATATATAATGTAAATATTTACATCTGTGAGGCAGCTAGGAGATTCAGTGGGTAGGAAGACCTGAGTTCAAATACAGCCTTAGACCTTGACTAGCTATGTGATCCTGGGAAAGTCATTTAACCCTGTTTGCCTCAGTTTCCTCATCTGTAAAATGAACTGGAGAAGGAAATGGCCAACCATTTCAATATCTTTGCCAAGAAAACTCTTCATGGGGTCATAAAAAGTCAGATACAAGTGAAATGATTGAATAACAAAATATATGTATGTATAGATGTGTATATGGGTAGATGTGGATATATGCACACATATAGATGTGTATGTATAAATTATGGGTGGGTGGATATGGATGTATGAGTACATGTAAATATGTATGTATATTCATATATTATATTCATATATTACACACTTTCAATGACCTTATCTTGTTGCATTACTTCTGAATTTGCATGTATCCTCCCCTTTAAAATAATAACAAAACCAACAAAAACCTTACAAAGTACTCTCCTGCTGCCTAGAATATGGGATTTTGTATGCCTGGTGAAGATAGAGCCAAGATAGGATTAAACCTCAATTCAACAAATATTTTCATAAATACTTAATAGCACTCATATTGTGCATGGTTCTATTGATACAAAGACAGAAACCATTTCTTCCATAAAAAGCTCATATTCTACTGGGAGGAGGGAGAAAAGAAAGATCTGCATTTTTTTTAATTTGGCTTTTAGATCTATCAGATTGGCAAAGTTGGCAAAAAAGGAAAATGACAAATGTTGGAGGGGCTAAAGGCTAACTAGTACTCTGATTTACTATTGGTGGTGAAGCTATGAATTGATCTAAACCTTCTGGAAAGCATTTTGGAACTATGCCCCAGATATTACTAAACTCTACATTTGGTCTTATTTGACCTAGCCATAACATTATTAGTCCTATATTCCAAAGAGATCAATGAAAGAGGAAAAGGCCTTATATGTAAAAAACACTTACAGCAGCTCTTTTTGTAGAGGTGAAAAACTGGAAACTAAGGGAGTACCATCAATGGATAATGGCTGAACAAATTACAGTGTGTGTATGTAATGGAAAATTGTTGAACTATTAAAAAAAAAACAAAACAATAGATTGAATTATTTCAGAGAAACCTAAGAAGACTTGTATAAATTGATGTAGAGTGCAATGAGCAAAGTCAGAACACTTTATATTGTAACAATAACACTTTAAAACAAAAACCTTTGAAAGACAAAAAATCTAATTGGTGCAATTATACAATAATCGACCTTGACTATATAGGATGAAGGGGAAGAATACTGTATACCTCTTGAAAGAAGGTAATATACTAAATAGGAAAAATAAGGAGACAGCAATAGGAGAGCGTTTTTTTGCTTAACTATGTATATTTGTTCAAATAATTTTATTTTTGTTTTATTTTTCATTTAAGAGGATGGGATAGAGAGGAAATAAATGCTTGTTAGTTTTAGAAAAAAATTTACAATTAAAATTTTTTTCATAGCCTTCACTGAAGGCTATATATTAAAATTTTCATCTGATATTACTTCTCTGGTTAATTCAGACATTTCTTTTTAACCACATAGCAGCTCTGGTGATTATCCACATTTTGAAAAGGTTTAAGATCATCAAGGTAAAATTTGATTGACCCACAGCCAACAAACAAAAGAGGAAAAATCATGACATTTTTCCTAAGATGAAAACAAAGTATGATATGAAACTGAGTATTGTACAATATTCTTTAAAGTATCTGTTTCTGACAAACTTTTTGGCTTCTTGAAAACATGGCTTGGTTCTCTGGATGAGTCTTCTGTTTTCTTTCCAATTCTTCTGATTTCCAAATAATACTTTATCTTTATTTGAGGGCCAGGCTTCAAGATATTCCCTCTCCCCTGAAATTATTTCATACATTTTGGCGAGAGCCTAACTGGTCATGATTAAAAACAAATCATTCAGACACTGAGACAGTAATACAATGTGAAGAAGCTTTGTTTATAAGCGAAAATAGTGAATGATTTAATAGCTGAAGGTTTATACATTAAGAGTGTATGAAACATGACAGGGAATGAGATGAATTTTAAAATGAGGTTAAAATGAGCTGAAAACATTCATTCCACTGAGTCCAATTGAAATACACATACTACACTCCTTAGCCCATCGACATGTGTATGAGATATCTAATATTTTCTGCTAATGATAATGGTTATTTTCATGCAACTACCCTAAGGGGACAAATTCCATTCTAATTTCAGGACCATTTAGACAGTACTAACAAATGCCACACAAGTGTATCTTCAGGCAGAATTTGTTCTCTATATCTGGATTAAAAGAGCAGGATGATATACTGAGTGGGAGAATGAGGGCAAAACTGAAAAGGAGTCGTATGGGACTTCGCCTTAGGACAGGCTTTTCCAGTGCTAATTATGTCCACTTGACACAACTGCAAGGTTTTTACACACCATATGATCCCATAGAATCAGAGTGTCAAAAAACATTACACTCTATCAAGCTGAAAAGCTCACACCCTCAGAAAGACCAAGCAAATCATTTGGTCTAGGCTAGCTAGGGCTAAGAGAGTAGAGATAAAAAGATGCTGATCCTGGCTGTGTTTCAGTTCCAATAAAGGGATTAAATCAATTTTAAAAATTCAAGATGGTGGTCTTTTCTATTCAAGGTTGATGGTGTTTGTTTTATCCTTTTCTGATGTTTTAGTTTTAAAAGACTGATGTCTTTTAATAGGCAATTGCTATCCGATCTCTTTATATATATATATATATATATATATATATATATCATAAATAATTACAACAAGTAAACTATCCCTTGAAAAATAAACATGCCTTTATACTTATGAAGCTAATTCTTATAAGTTACTAAGGATATTGTCAGTTTCCTCTTCCTATAAATGATGCCTTGCATGATTTGCCATATATCACCAGCACAAGTGATTGGCTCCTGAGGATACTCATCATTCTATCCTACTTCATCACAAAATCCATTTACTGTCAAAAGAAAAGTAAGTTGATATTGTCACAAAAACACAGAATTTCAACAATCAAAAGGACATTTGAGGCAATTGGGTCTAACTTATACCTGAAAAATAAATCCCTTCTATAACTTATTTGACAAATGAGTCTTTGCGTAAGGAGCTCCAGAGAAAAGGGACTCAACTTCTCAAAGCAGTTCATCCCATTTTAGGGTAAATCATTGTTAGGAAAATTTTCCTTACATGAATCATCTAAATTTGCCTCTTTGAAACTTCCTCCTAATTATTAGAGTTTCTCCTTTTCAGATCAAGTTTATCCCTCTTTCCATGTGAAAGCCCTTTACTTTGAGACAAGTATATGATATCTTGTCCCTTTCCCCCAACCCATCCTTTTCTTCTTTA
>NC_058131.1:140968901-140977876 GCF_016433145.1 Gracilinanus agilis | reverse complement strand
GAAGAAGAAGAAGAAGAAGAAGAAGAAGAAGAAGAAGAAGAAGAAGAAGAAGAAGAAGAAGAAGAAGAAGAAGAAGAAGAAGAAGAAGAAGAAATTGTGATCCCAAGGATGGATCACTTTGGTTCAAGCTGCTCTCCCTAATATCAGTCTCTGGGATAGTTTAAACCTGGTCTGTGTTCATGTGTCCCAGAAGAACCCTGCTGTTTATTGTTGAAGGTGTTATTGTTTTATTATCATTGTTTCCAACTCAAGTTAATTGCATTTCAGGGAATTTATGATAGCTTCCTTCTTGTGTCTTGAGTTGCCTTGGAAACAATAGAATCGCCCTCACTGGAGACCAGGAAGCAATAGCCATGGGTATAAGGTAGAAGGGATTCTTGCTTGGGTCTGAGTTGGACTATGTTATTTCTTTGGATCCTTCCAGTTTTGAGGTTCTGACATAAGTTGGGTTTATATTTTCACACTCAGGAATGACATACCTTTAACTCATCAGCTTTGGCTTATTCATTCATTCATGTACTTCTGAATGTTCTAACAGGAAGGATACTAAAAAATGAAGTATTTGTTGAGCTTACTTGGTGCCCAGGACTATGATATCTGGGATAGAAACGAAGCAAAAGACATAATCCTGCCCTTTAAGGAGCTTAGAGCCAAAGGGGGAGACAAGTGTCAAGATGACTGGCACAGATCACAGAGGCTAAAGGAATCAGGAGAATAACTTGAGCCAATCATTTGCCCTTTTGTCCTCTATATAGGACCTGACACACTTGTTATGAAGACTTAACTGGATTTGGCTCTGGCTCTCTAAATGGAGAAGAACACACAGGGTGTTCACTCAGGCCCAGTAAAACATGCCATTCATTCTAATTACCACTTTATTGTTGGTAATAGTCATTATTCTTTTGCCATGAGGTCAGACGGGTGAGGAGGGGTGATTCTCTTGGTAGGCTTTGGATAATCACTGATTCCTCCTCTCTTAATCAACTTAATCTGTGGTCTCTGGCCCTACACTAAAGAGGAGGGTGGACTGACTTAGAAAAAGCTCATTGAAACAAACATCCGCCAACAATCGTTTAAGCTTCTTGCCTTCGCTCTTAATTCTCATCTTCATTTTCAGGGCAATTTGCAATCTGGAAAGTGCACTCACCCATTAACAAATGCCTACAAACTCACATGAGACCAAGAAAAGATGAAAATGGAACTTGAATTTCTGCCATTCCTGAGACCAGACTCTTATGCCTCCTTACTCTTAATCACTGCACGTGATTCCTTTGCAAAAAACAAAAACAAAAAACAAGAAATCTTTTACGTTTTTCTTGATAATTATATAAATTGTTTTCTTGGTCAAGAGGGGAAGGAAGAGTGAAGGAAAGAAAATCAATTGCAATAACTTCAAAATGATAGCCATATCACATGTTACAAGAAGAAAACACTTTCCCTAGATCTCAACTCCTCTTCCCACAACATATTTGTGAATGTGTCTGGGAACAAAAGGGGGAGACACCAAAATAACCACAAGGAGGAAAGATAGCTAACTTCTCAGACTTAGGAGAATATTTCTTGCTATCTATGAGGTCATTTCCTTTCAATATTTTTTTAACCTTTACCTTCCATCTTAGAATTAATACTGCATATTGGTTCCAAGGCAGAAGAGTGGTAAGGGCTAGGCAATGAGGCTCAAGTTACTTGTCCAGGATCACACAGCCAGGAAGTGTCTGATGCCAGATTTGAACCCAAGACCTACTATCTTTGGGTGTGGCTTTCAATCCACTGAGCCACCCAGCTGCCCCCTCCTTTCACTATGTTTCTAAGATAGAACATATTTATTCCTCACCTCTACCTCCGAGAATCCCTAGCTTCCTTCAAAGTTCAGAGCCAATTCAATCTCTCACAAAAGGCCTTTCCTGATCCCAGCAGCTGTTAGTGGCTCTCAATTAAATTACCTTGTGTGTGTCTTGCATATCATTTGTTTTTGCATATCTTTTTTGTGAATGATAGTATGGCAGCATGGACAGAAAACTGGCCTTAAGAAGTCTTAGGTTCAAGTCCTGCCTTTGACATATAGTGGCTGGGGGACATCAGACTAACCATTTAAGCTCTCCATGTTTGAGGTAGCTAATAATATATGTTGTGGAGAAGGTGCCAAACTGCACTGGTAGAGAGAGTTGCCTCACTTGGGAGTTTCCAAACACTTTATTTTGGTTCATATTTCTGTATTTATATATGCCTCTAGGATCAGTGACAAAATCCTCTGTTTGGCATGCAAAGCCCTTCAAAATCTAGTCATCTCTCCCAAAAACGTTGCATTTTTTCAGATTTTATTCCCCAACATATATTCTTTGATCCAATGACACTGGCCTCCTAGCTGTACCAAGAACAGGACACCCTCTCTCTCTCTTCCAGGCATTTGCTCTAGTTGCCTACTCTGCCAGGATCTCTCTGCCTCCTCATCTCTGCTTCTTGGCTTCTCTGGCTCCCTTCAAATCCCAAATAAAGGAAATTCAAATCTCTTTTCTAGAGGAATCTTTTCCTATCTCCTCTTAATTCTCGTGTTTTCCCTCTGTTAATTGATTGATTGATTGATTGATTGATTCCTGTACATCATGGCATATAGCTTAGCTGTGCCTGCAAGTGTGCATGTTGTCTCCTTCATGAGACTTTAAGCTCCTTGAGGCCAAGGACTACTTTTGCCTCTTTTCATATCTTCAGCAATTTTTTTATTTGAAAATTTAAAAAATATTTTAATATTTAATATTTTAAAAATATTTTCCATATTTAAATGATTCATTTTCTTTCCCTCTCCTATTTCCTCCCTCTTCAGCATTTAGTACAGTGCCAGGCTTGACAGTAGCAGGTGCTTGATAAATGTTTTTGGACTGACTATTGTTACTCAATAGAAGTTAAGACCCTTGAAGACAGGGAATGTTTCATTTTTGTCTTTTGTCAAAACCCCTGAACTGAAACGGGCCTCATAGTGCCAGGCACAAAGTAGGTGCTTAATAAATGCTTGTTCATTGATTGATTTAACCATAGTTACAGAGGGAATTTTTTAAATAAATGCCAAAGCTCAAACTTTTAATAGACTATTAGTCAATGAACAAATGATATGTCCAATGAAGGAGTCAGATTGGAGGATTTTTTAAACTTTATAGGTTTAAATCACTGACTCTAGAGAGGAAATATGCTCACCCTGCTCTGTTCCTTACTAGTTGTTTTCATTTTCAGTTTTCAAATTTCAAATTTTAATTTTCTAACCTGTGAAATAAGTTGATTGGGTTAAATGGGCTCTAGATTCCCTCCATGTGATGAGTCCTAATTCCCAGTCTTAGCTACTCTATCTCCTTTCTCTAACTTTGATTCGGGATGAATCCCAGAACACTGATACACACCATGTCTTTAATCCCATATTCTTCTAAATAGTATCTTCTTTGACCAATGTGGAAATCTGTTTTGCATTACTGAACAAGTATAACCCAGATTATATGCCTTACTGACTTGGAGAGGAAATGGAGAAGGGAGGGGAGGAAGGAAGAGAGAGATACAGGAACTCAAAATTTTGGAAAATGAATGTAAAATTGTTTTTACATATAAATGGAAAAACAATGTGTTAAATGGTATGTTCTTAAACCAGAGTTAGGATCTGAAAAGTAACTGGGACAGAGAGGATGGGCACAAACCTCATGATCCTGGTCATAGAGAGGTAGGAATAGGTGGAAGAAAGGAGTACTTTCCCAATTTACTGGTATTTGTACCACCTTGGGAAGTTAAGTGGCACAGTGGATAGAGTGCAGGGCCTGGAGACAAGAAGATCTGAGTTCAAATTTGACTTAAAACACGAATTAGCTGTGTCACCCTAGGCAAGTTGCTTAACCCTGTTTGCCTCAGTTCCTCCTCTGTAAATGAGCTAGAAAATGAAATGGCAAAACACTTTAATATGTTTGCCAAGAAAACCCCAAAAGGGGTCATGAAAAGTCAGAGGATGTAACTTAAAAGGCTGCAAATTTCCACCACCTTAAATCACAAATAAGTACCTCAGACCTACTAATATCATGTTAGATCTCCTCATTCCTAAATAACCACTCTGATTTACTAGGAGAAAAATGACCTAGTAGCATGAAAAGAAGGCTGAAAATCAGAATACTTGTCACATGCCTGATTTTTATTTTAAATTCTTGTATAATTATCAACAATCACTTATGGTCTATGTCTCCTAAAATCATCACAGTTCAGGGTTTAGAGATGGAAGGGAACCTAGAGGTTATCTAGTAATGATCAATACTCTCATTTTACAAATACAAAAACTGAATTAAGTGACTTACCCAAGGTCACACAGGTAATTTAGTATAGAGTCAGGATTCAAATTCAGGTCATCCAACTTCAAATCCCTCACTCTATTTTAGTGATTCCCAAAGTGGGCACCACCGCCCCCTGGTGGGTGCTGCAGCGATCCAGGGAGGCAGTGATGGCCACAGGTGCATTTGGGGGCAGTGAATAACTGTAAGGGAGCGGTGATATTATGTGACAGGGGGTGCTAAGTAATATTTTTTCTGGAAAGGGGGCGATAGGCCAAAACAGTTTGGGAACCCCTGCTCTATATCATGCTGCTATCTCAGTTTTCTCAACTTCCAAATGTGGATATTAATTAATTCACATGATTACAGATTTCAGAGTAGAGGGCATTTCAGTAACTATGTTTTTTAACTTGTGCCTATGAAGGATTATCTCTTCAGCATATGTGAGAAACGATAATCTAGAAAACAATAATCTAGACCCATGGTAACGAACTCAAATAGAAAAGAGGGGCACTAATCCATACATCCCTGTGGGCCACATATTGATTTAGTTTTGAAATATAATGTTATCTATGTTTTATTGTATTTTTATTTTGCTAAATATTTCCTAATTACATTTTAATCTGGTTGTGGAAGAAGTCCTGGAGTACTTCTGGAACACTGTGTGTTGGATATCTTTGATCTATATTTTGTTTGAAATCTTCCAAGAAAAGGAAATCTGTTTCTTCTCGATACAACCCTTTCTACTTTCAGATCTGAACCTAGAAGTTCTTGACTCCAGATGTAGTTCTATCCATAACTGGGACAGGGTGAGTAAAGTTTAAAAAGAAAGGAACAAAACCAAATATTGATGCTTTGTCTATTTTAGTTTTCACATGGATTACAGAAGAGGAAGAGAGAGGGAAAAAAGAGTGAAAAATCAGAAAACTGATGGGATTTCGGTGAGGGCAGACATCAAGAAGACCTCATTACAGACATATTTGTTTTTAGAATCACTCCACAAAGGAGGAAAGTAACTGCCCAGTAAGAAACATGGGGTGGGGAATGCTGATTATTAATTCAGTTGGAATGAGCCCAAAGGACATATTTGCAAGTAATTTAGATCTCAAGAAGTATGATGTTTGATGTAAGTTTCAAGTCTTTAGAGAAACTAAATTTACTTTGGAGACTGTATCAGAAGAAAATGAGCAATGCTGAGAGGAGAACACTGTGGTGATCCCAGTGAGCAGCCAAGGCCATGAACTCAGTTAGCTGTTATTAAGAATTGAAACAGTGATGATGGAAGATATAGGACCTGATGAATAGGAATGGACTTTATAGTATTATCATGTCCACTAAAAGAAGCTGACATGTTTTAAATTTTACATAAGGGATATAGGGAGAAGAAGAAATGGAGGTTTCTAGGTTTAGGCTGCTAAAAAGGATCTAACAGATTATCTAGTCCAAATCTCTCATTTAATGGATGAGGAAAGCTTGGCAGAGGAGATGGGGCATTGGACTTGGAGTCAGGGCTACTTGGGTCCAAATTCTACCCCAAATACTTGCTAGATAAACACTTTGGGCATATACAGTTGACACAAACAGTTAGCCCCTGTTGCCTTGGTTTTCTCTTCTATAAAACGGAGAAAATAATAGCACCTACTGTCAGGATTGTTATAAGGATCAAATGAGATAATACTTGCTAGGTATTGAACCTGGACAAGTCACCTAACTATTCTTGCCTTTTCTTTCTTTAGAGCTGGATTCAGCTCTAAATCTATGACTATATTATAGGGTCAGGACAGAGAGGTAGCAAATGACAGAACTAGTATCTGAACTAAGTTATCTGAGTCCAAATTTAGGGTGCTTTCCATTGTACTTCCATGGAGCTGACCAGCTCCTGCGTCTTTTTCATGCCAGCACAAGATACAGTCACGCTGCGAATGTGGGTAAAAGTCCATCTGTATGTAATATATAGTCATAAAAAAAGTATTTTAGGTATAGAAAAAGAGGGCACAGCAGTACCTCCTGGGGGATGGGGAAGGGGAAGAAAGAAAGAATTACAGCTGTGCCTGATTGAAGAGCTCAGAATGAAAGGAGAAGAGAAGCAACAGAACATCTGGCTCAGAATGTGAGGATCTCTGTTGTGGCTAGAAGAGAAGAAGAAAGCAAAAGAAGAGGATGTTGGAAAAATAGGATGGATTTTTAATTGGGATGGGGGGAAATGAAAAGGAAAACAGTCACTAGGGATGGCAAGAGGAACAACAACAAAAAAAAACACTGAAAAAAGGGAAATGTCTTCTAGGATAAGTGAGTACCTTTGATGCTGATATCTCATCGGTACCCTCAGCCCTTCTGAATGGACTCATCGACTATAGAGCAGAGTTTTAAGTCCCAAAACTTCCATTTAGTGAGGGGATCCAATACGGTCTTCTCATTTCACACCAAGCATTTTGCTTTTGGATTTCTTTGGACTTCTCCATCATGGGTCCATACCAGAGTTCTTCTTTCTCTCTCCCCACATCTCAGTTTTTCTACTTTTGTGTGATGTCACCCTGCCCCCAATTAAGATTGCAAGCTCCTTGAGGGCAGGGGCTGCTTTTTTTTTAAAAAATTGTATCTTATCTGAATCTGGCAGATAATAGATGCTTAATATTTAATGACTATTTAAAGGAAGATGTTTACTTCAAAAGAAACAGTTTTGTCTCCTTTCTACAATAAAAGAAAAGAAGCAAATAGCGAGCATCCAGAAAAGTAAATTCATGTTAGGCCAAAGAAATTGGGAATAACAAATCCATTGCATATGAAATACTTGTCCCTAAAGGAGGGAGAATATGGTAAGGGGAAAGTAAGATAAAGACTGAAATAAAAAGATAAAATAAAGTCCTAGTAGTTAAAGGAGGCAAAAAAGAAGAAATAGATAGAAGGAAGCCTTAAAAGATTGAATAAAACCACATAGATAAAAAATAGTACATTCTTAAGTGGGGATATGTAACAATGTAAGCATAAAACACAGAGATGGAGCTTATGAGGTTCTAAGAGATGAGAAACTAAATGTGATTTTAGTACAACAAACAAGACGGACTCTATAAGGAATGGAATTTACTATAATCAAAGAGACTGGCTGTGGAGTTCCTAATTCTGGAAAAAAAGGGTAAAGGAGCAATTTAGGAATAGAACTCAAACACTGTGGAATTTTGCAAGACTGGACATTTGGGTTAAGGGACACCCAGATATAAAGGGAAGAGAAATATTAGATGCAGGAACACAAAAGATACACGAAAGGAAACTTCTTTATTTAAAAATATTGTCCTCTTCCTGTATACAACAAGCTTGATGCTGATGAATTTTCATTACACCTCAGGATAAAGATTATAGAATTGGAAGGAACCAAAAAGTGGCCTATGAAGTCACGTATCCAGTATATAAGAATATAACCTGGAAAATGTATTTAGAACACAATTTAAACGAACAAGAGGACACACCTTCCAAGAAAGGGGAAGTGGATTAGGAGGACTGCTGAGATTATATGTAAAAATAAATATAAGAAATATAAGAAAAATATAAGAAACCTAAAATTATAATATGAGAAATATTCTGTTAATATAAGAAATATATAAGAATATTTTATAAGAATATAAGAAATATAAGGATAATATTAGAAAATTCTATTACATCATAAGAAATGATGAACAATATGATCACCAAAAAAACCCCATAAAGACTTACAGAAAGTGATACAAAATGAAGCGAGCAAAATCAGGAGAATGTTTTACACAGTAACAGCCATAAAGACAATGATCAATTGTGAATGACTTAATTATTTTCAGCAATGCAAGGATCCAGAACAACTCTGAGGAATTATGAAGGAAAAGGCTCTCCACTGCCATAAAAGGAACAGACTGAGTCTGAATGCACATTGAAACGTATCATTATTCACTTTATTCCCCCCATGAATTTTTCTCTTTTGTAAGTGATATGTGTCTTCTCTCACAATATGGTGAAAGTAGAAATATGTATCATTTAACATATTTACCACCTCTCTCACATTACCTGTCATCTTGGGAGGAGAGGTGAGAGGGAGAGAGAGAGAGTACATATATATATATATATATATATATATACACATATATATATATAATTTTATATCACTTTTCGTGATATATATATTTCCATATATATATATATATCACGAGAAGTCAGAAAGTAATTTTTAAAATTGTATCAATGTGTCAAAAAAAACAAACAAACAACCTAAAGAAGTTAACTTTCCTGATCAGGTTATTAGGTAAGCACTGAAAAGAACCAAAATCCTCAGATTTAATGGTGGTATATAGAGAATAACTAAATTTCTGTTAAAACAGGAGGGATTAAAATGTATGGCAAGAGGAATGATCCAAGGGAGGGATGTCTGATTCTCCTTTTAAGACCACAGACATTGGGGGCAGCTGGATGGCTCAATGGATTGAGAGCCAGGCCTTGAGATGGGAGGTCCTAGGTTCAAATCTGGCCTCAGACACTTCCTAGCTGTGTGATCCTGGACAAGTCACTTAACCCCCATTGCCTAGCCTTTACCACTCTTCTGCCTTGGAACCAATAGTGTATTGAGTCTAAGATGGAAGGTAAGGGTTTTTATATAAAAATGAATAAATAAATAACTTTTAAAAAGATTGCAGTAATTGACTGAATATACTAGTATAAAAC